>NW_010402326.1:16404-31979 GCF_000710305.1 Buceros rhinoceros silvestris
CGCCCCCCCGCCCCCAAACAATGAATTAAAAAGTAATGAATTTAAGCTGAAGCTTCTTTAGTCCTGGGATCATAGGGAGTGACTGCATTCATTGATCCGCAGAGTGGTTGTATTAGAACTGCGTATTCTACAAGGAGAATTAAACTGCATATTGGGGATGAGTTTAACCATCCTGTGGAAAAACTGCAGAAAAGTCTAAGTTTAGACTGTGCCATTAAGTGTATCCGTTTTTTTTTCCCTGAGGTATTTATATGGATTTTCTTGAGAATTTTGGTTAGAAATTTGATTTAAGTGGACTCCTTTAAGTCATAGTAATAGCGCTCTTTTGTTTTTGATGATGGATGTCCTAAATCAACAGAAGCTAGATCACAGTGGCTAGTCTCAGGGATCTTGAGCTTCAGCTTTGAATCTGCAAAATGGGAATAATGATGGTTCCTTACATTTGTATAGTTATCCTGAGAATTAATCCCTTCACATCCAGTTGCTGCTGATGGGAGGCCTACAGGTATGTGGTGGACGTGTTGTTGTTGGATACTATATCCAGTTGGATTCCATGGAATACATGGTTTCCTAAAGGTTGGTAATATGGACTGCACTGAGATGAGGGCAAAAGTGGAATCTGAAGCTCTCGGTTTTCTTCAAGACTATCAGTTTATGTGACTCTTCCTTTGGAACCTGAGATTTTGTTCTTTCCAGCCACAGTCCAAGTTAAAATAAAAAGTGAAATAATGTTTTCCTTTGTCTCCCAGTAGGTACTGGACATGCATTGGATATATGCTTACACCTTGATGATGTTATCAGATGCATGCAGTGGCAATATCTCTAGTTTGTGTTAGAGAGCTCAGTCCTGCAGTATGCTGGACGCTCCTGCCAGTTCTCGGTGCCCTTGCCATGGCTCAGAGTGTTCACTGTGTCCCTTAGGACTGCGTAACCAAGCTGAAATACGTTTCAGCACTCATTTTAAAAATTTTCATTATACTGTTTTTTCTTTCCTACTCTCTTCTTTGTTAACTGTGCTCTACATCTGGCCTTGGGCTCTGAGTATTCGCAGGTCCATAATGTGATTTTAGGTAGTTAATGAGAAGTTTTCCGCTACCTGTCAACTTCACATTCCCTAATGGGAAACCTTCCATGTAGGAATAGAAACTTTAATTCCGTGAAGATCTGGTGGACCAAGAAGACTTTTTGCAGCCAAATTAATTTTTAATGGCACATTGATTCAGTGTCTAGCAGCTTGCATGTCAGAGGGTATGAGACCCTTTGTCCCATCCCTAATGCATTTCCCTTCGCAGTCACTGCTTGTGCATCTTCTTTTGATCTTTTGATTTAGAACTTTGAAATGCACTGGTGCTGCTTCATTAAGTTTTATTTAGTGAGAGTGGATCATGTTGGTGATCAGTTAAACTGGTGAACGCTGACAGTTCAGTGAAACTACGCATGTCTCTGGTGTGCCGTCACACGCACGATGCTGCTGTGCTGTCTGCTGACATACTGCAATGCAGAGGCAGTTTGAAGAAAGTGCCATAACCTAACTTAACTTCCACAGTTAGCACGGAATAACTAAAACTCTCTATCATGGAGCAGGAGCTGGCATTCCCGGGTTTGGTTTTCCAGGCAGATTTGTAAGACGCTGGGAGTGCAGAGTTCGGGATGCTGGTGCTGGCTGTCCTGCTGATTTGTTGTTGCTGTGTCTTACTGTGTTACCACAGCGCCTAAGCATCCCAGGCGGGCAGCTGAACATCTTTGTTCTGCGTGCTCTGTGCACCCAACACCAAATGTAGTTTGGGTAACACTTCACAAAGTTGTATAAAAAAATTGTATACTTCACAAAGTTGTATAAATAAAATTAATTTTCTAAAATTTATGTTTAAATATTCAGATGAAAGCTTTTTTCCCCCAGAACTGAAATGCTGCTTTTTTATCCTTTTGAAGACTGATGGCCTTGTTCTTACAGAAATAAGATAGCAAAAAAAAAGAGTTTTAAAAGTGATTAATTATTCAATATATTTACAGCTATTTAATTATTTCAAATATTTAAGATTTTTGGATAACCATTTTGAGGGGTTTTTTTGGTTTTTTTTTTAAAGGGGTCATTTGAAAGGACCGAGAACACAGTACTTCCTGAAAATTAAGTCTAGTTAAGGTTGCCTAAAATGGAGATGAGTGTGAGTCAGCTCACCACTCACTTCTGAAAATCTACATCTATCTAACATTGAGGAGCCTAATTTGAGGCCCCTGTTTGGAAACACGGGTGCCTTTTGGATTTTTCTAGCCCCCCTCTGTACAGGGGGCTAAAAGAGATCATGTTGCTGCCATGGAAGTGTCTGAATCTTTACAAATTATGCTTCTAAAGTATTCATTTATTATTATGGCCCCTGGCAGAGACATACTTTGCCTTTCTCTATCTATATCTCTCTAAAATGAGCACAATATAGTATTATTTGATATTAATCTATATTTTTCCTGTGGAGAATGAAAACCAGTTGATGGAGGTAGGAAATTCTGATGAGCTGTCCTTTTGCAGGTTTTGTAGCTTAAGAGTTCCCTCTGTCACATTGCTGTCCCCTTAAGCTGAATTTTTAAGCTGTTTCCCTCTCTTCTTTTGGTGCCTACTTTGTAAATTATTCCTGTTAACTTCCCATTTGTCCCTCCATTATATCTGGTGCTGCTGTGTAGCTGAGAGGTGCAGCCATTCAACCCAGAGTGCGTTTGTGGACTGTATTCATATTCAAATTTTTGTATCATCTATCTATGAAATTATTCATCAGATTCCTCTGTGAATGCTTTAATGGTTTAATGTGCTCAGCTGATAACAAACTGCATGCTCAAACGTAATGTTGCTCTTTTTTAGACTTGATTAGACTCTATCCTTGATTGTGATTTAATGGCTGTTCACAAGCTTGTTCGCTCTTGCTGTTGCATATTAAGTACCAAAGTATCCAGCCAGATCTGCCAAAATCTTTCAGGGGACCATGGTTTCTCAAGGGAGATGAAAAGCCTTAAGTAGGCTAGCATTTTGATTCAGGACTTGGATTGTATTTGATTGTTCTTGATCACCAAAGATTTTGTCTCTAAATCCCTCTGGAAATGTTTAAGTGCTCAAAGACCTGTCTCAGTGCTGGATTTTACTCTCCTAAAACACTATCTAAACAATCAAACACAATCCTTTTTAAAACAATTATCACAAGCAATAGCAGTCAAAACAATTCCAAATGTAAGTTTTATTCACCTTCTCCTTTTCATTTCCCAAATGTCTGTTTGAGCTATTGTGCCTGAAAAAGCATAAAAAAGTCAGCTATTTCTCATCTGCTTTGTGCATCACCTCTAACATCTCGTATTTGTGTATTGTGGGTGCTTGCATGGCCCCATTACCATAATCTCTCCTTTTTAGCATATGTTATTCTTCATGGCGCCCTTACAGATAGACCTTACTCACAAACAAGGAGAAGTGGAAATTTCCACAAGAAGTCTACAGAGCAAGGGCTTCATCTTCAGATCCTGTGCTAATGCCATTACCAAAGAGTCACTTGTCCCAGAAGTATTTAGTCATCTCTGATTAAACTAGGAGAGGATTAATAAAAGTGTGAAACTCTAGTTAGGAGATTGTTGCAGCTAGGCTTGTAATTATACCATATACTTGAACAGCATGATGAGAGATGAAATGTCTTCAGTAGTTTTCTGGACAAGGGGCTGGATGAGGGAAGATGCCCTCTGGGCGATGGGAATGTGGGACCGCAGAAGTATGTTGGTGTCTTGTAGTGATGTGCTCCTCACCTTTGGCTGATGTGTCTTTCCTGAGCCCTAGTGAACTCATGTATTCTAAGAAAATATCTATAAGAATAAATTAGCTTTTGAAGTGTAGGTTGTTGATACCTGACCCTCAGGTGATGTTGAGAGTAGCCTCTCAGCAATGGCATGTTTTAAACCAGAGCTGATTTCTACAGAGTGCATTAACTGTTGGTTTTCTAAAGAAAGAAATAGTCTAAGGATTTGCCAGTGCTTTTTTATGCTGACAGCTCTGTATTGACCTCAGTGGAATTATTTCTGGTTTATTCCCGCTAACTGAGAGGACTTTAGTTGCCAGTGCCTCTCCTTTCCTTTCTCATGTCTTGCCACTCTTGGTCACCTGGGCAACCCCTGCCCAGGGCTCTCAGGCCAAGGCTGTCAGTCCTGTGTCTCCCCAGCAGCCCGGGACACTCATCCACGGGTGGCCATATCACCAACCCCACCTCCAGCCAGCTGCCCACTGTGACATGGCCAGTACATTGTTAAGGCTGGTGCCAAGAGTGGATAGCTCATAAATGGCACCGGCCAGGTGTTATTTTAATTCTTTATGTCAGTGTCCTTGTAGAAAGTCACAAATCCCTATGGCTAAGTGGCTGAGGACAGGAGTGCACCATGGTCCGGTTGCATCCTCTTCAGGGCCTCTGGCCCTAGAAGGCGAAAGAGGAGCAGCCACTAACTGTTGGACCACAGGCGAGCCCTGCCCAGCTGTCTCCGTCCCTGCCCTCTTGCGTGTCCTGTCACCTCAGCCTTTGCCCTCCTCCAGCCTAGGCTGGCTCATCGTGTAACCCTTGCTGGGCTGGCCGTGTCCCAGACCCCCTGAGACCAGCCCCTGCCCACATTTGCATGCTGTGGCAGAGGTGCTGTTGAACCGGTGGGAGGGAGGTGCCAGGGGCTGTGTAGAGGGCCAGCCCTCAGCTGACCCCGGGAAAAAGGGCTGTTGCCCTTCAGATTTACTCAAATGCAGCGCGACAGGTGATAATGCAGCCTGTGAGGAAGATGGCCAACACAGGCAGCCCACTGTTGCTCCTGTCTGTGTAGGGACAGCCTCTTGCCTGGGGCTGCGGTCACATCACAGTCCCTCATCACCTCCAGCCCATCCCACCTCCCCTTGGCCGCCCCCTTCCTGCCAGGGCTGGGGCAGAGAGAGGTGGAGCCCAGCAAGGGGGTGCAGACAAACATGTGGAGTGTCTAAACACCGGGGAGCACTTCAGATGTTTAACACACTGACCTAGTGCCAGGCTGTCTGAAAGCTCAATATCCTGTGAATATACATGAAACCGGCAGAATACTGATGAGTATTTTTCAGATGAGACAGGTAGGGTCTCATCTGAAAGGGACCTGAAATTGCACTGAATACGCATTTTAATTCCAGTCGTAATGCCTGGAGCTCCGCTGGCTCCATCTATGGATAGTTAGCTCACACCTGGCTGCATACCTGCACTTGGGGAAGATACCAAGCTCACTAGCCTTTTATTAAGCACATTTAGGGATTAAATGCAGGAGGTTGTACATGAAGGAATGATTTCTCTGTAATAAGTAATGTGGTGAATACTGGTGGTTATCAGGGAAAAGCTGTAGGAAAGATGCAGTTTTGACCCCTGGTGAGGGGGTGCAATTGACTTGTTTTGAAAGTAGTCTTACAAGGAGGCAGGTTCTTGTACCCTGCTTTAAAACACTTGAAAAGATTAAAATCTGTAACATGCCTGTTCCCGTCCAAGTGGCTCTTTTGTGCTTGTATTCAACCCCATGTCTCCATCACTGCCGGCTAAAAGTCCTTCATTTTTCCATGGGGAAATAATCACCAGCTGAAGTGGATCAAGAATTACTTTTATGTGGATCATGCTCAGCAACAAGTTTAATTACAGCTCAAGTGGCAGATATTCCCCTTGTGACACATCCTCCCTTTACTGGCATCAGAAGAAACATTTAGCAGTGGAGGAATTCCGAACTTCCAGGAGAATGTTCCGTTTTTCTGCTGCTCTGACCAGATGACTCTTACGTTGGCCCAGCTGCCCCTTTCATCTTCCTTTCAGGAGAGAAGTAATATATATCTTGTGATTTAATGCATACCCAGCACAAGGACTGGGTATGGTATTTTAAAATCAGCAAAATATCCCGCAAGCTTGAATTGCATGATAGTATTTTATTAAGCCAGCAACTCTGGATTCTGTTAAGACGTAATGGAGACGTTTTTATTACTTACTAATCAAATCCCAGATATGTCAGGAACATGATTTAATTCCTACTTAATAATCCTCTAAATGCAAATATTTGAACTCTTTAGAACAAGCTAAATATTTTTTCACTTGAGGTTGATGAAGCTGATTAAGAAATACCTGCAAAAAGTTGTTTTAGTTCCAGTGTAGACAATTTGTTTAATAAAACGAATTACCACCTCAGGGTAGTGTAAAGATAAACATTGGAACATACAAAGGGTGAGATTTTTAGAAGCACTTTGCAGTAGTTTAGCTCTGCTCTGTGAGTTTTACACTTCACTTCAAATGGAGGAAGGTGAGAGAAACACCCAGGGTCCATCTTGGATAAACAGTGCACAGAGAATGCAGAAACATTTTTTGTCTCTGTTCTCTATAAAACGTTTGTTCAGCATTGCTACGAAATCCCAGTTGTCTTGCTAAAATCAAAGGCCTTCTGCCAAAGGCAAGGACAGGTTAAACTAAGTGAGTTGAAAAACAGCTGTTATGCTCACTGGCAGGACTTTATTGTCTGTGTCTTGTTAGCTTTTTGTTGGATTTGGCCCAGTTCCTTGAGAAACAATCCCATCTCTTGAAGGAATAAACCTCATGTTACCACCTTAAAATAGTATGAAAAGTACTTGATTCTTCTTATTACATTCCTCCCATTGTCTTCTCTCTTTAAGCTGTGTTGTTTGGCCATTTTTGTGTTGTCCCCTTTGCGTAGTGAACCCAATACCTGCAACATTTTTCATTGTGTTATCCCCTAAAAACTTAAGCAAATAGCAGTGCTTGCCAGAGACCGTTCAAGCAAAACATTACTGCTCTATGAAATATCTTTAATTAACATACATGTACTTGTGACAGATAGGCGGTGTTGAAGACTGTTCAGCCAAACTAAGCATTGTGCCGTTTTCATCCACAGATCTCCCCTCCTTCGTTTGCCCGAATCTCTGCTGAATTGTAACGTTAAGCTGTGAGTCCTCCAGAGGGTGTGGGGATTTGGGTAGTTTGCCAGGAGCTGGCCCCCACCCTACCTTCTGGAGCCTGGGAAATAACAGACCGTACTAGGGAAACAATGTGGATCCAATTTGAAGTCCAAGAAGTGAGGACATTCTGTGGCATATCAGAAATTTATGGCTTTTAATCCAGTTTCTCATGCCTGGCCCTTGGTGATGTCCTGGAGAGCACACCGATCAAATATGACACACAACACGCAGTACCTCAGCTAAGCATAGTGGCACAGGGGAGGGCAGAATTATGGCCTAAAATCTGAATTTTCCATGGTTTTGTGATAGACAGAGCATGACTGTTCTGGTGCTGATGCACATGTGCTTATTACGTGTGCTGAGAGGAAAGGCACCAGCGCTTCCCTGATGCCCCACATGGCTCTGGCCTCCTGGAGAGCAGCTCTGCTGGCAAGCAGTGGTGCTTTGCAAGCTTATGTTTCAGCAGTTATTCATGGCCATATCTTCTGCACCCAGATCACAGATTTATTAGTTGTTATTATTTTCCACAGAGTGGAAAACATACTGGATGGTAACTGTGGCTTCTTTCCTTTTGGGTGTTGGAGTTGGGCATCTCTCCTAACGTAAGTTGCACACTGTAGGAGCATAGAGTGAGTAAAGTGTCCTCTGGAAGTTCATTGCTGGAGAAACTGAATGTAATTGCCTTTGAGAAGTGAATATATTCATCTCAGGACCCTGCTTATTAAGCTTCCATATGGGAGGAAAAAGAACTTTCCAAACATGATCCTTTTCATGTTAATTGAAACCCTCTCTCCACAGCTGTCTGTCTTCTCTAACTCTTAATTCCGTGCTAGAAGCTCACAGATAACTTCTGCATTTGCACACTGAGAAGGCTTGGTAGAGGCTTATGGTAGAGGCACCGTAAGTTGAGGTCATCTGGTTTCACAGCCAGTCCTTAACCCCGGCTGTCTTTGCAGCCTTAAATAAATCACTTAGCCCAACATTTTATGAATGTTGATGTCTGAAGTTAGAAATCCAAATTTGTAGTTGAGCATGTAAGTAGGACTGCTCTGATTTTTATAGACACTGACTCTCACAGTGTCTTTATGTGTTACATTGTGTGGGGGTTTGCAGAATCTGAAAACTAAATGTGGGTTTAGGAGTATAACGTAAGACAGCCACATTTGAGAATGTCAGCCTTGACCTACACAAGCTTAATTTTTTGCCACTCTGTTAAGCTAACCTAGTAAGGCTTACCTGAGTGAAGAGGATGCCATGAAGACTGGTGGACGGTGGGTTTTCTGATTATGAAACTGTTTTGATCAACCAGTAGCTGGTATTTTCTGGTTTATGAATAAAGACATATATCATTAGAATGTAAGGACAAAGATTTCTTTAAACCTGTTACCCAGACATAGCGTGGTTGTCCTTACGCAAATGTAGCAATCTAATACATTTCCGAATATCAAGACTGTGCTTTAAACACAGTCTGGTTTGATCCATCCTCCACCAAAACAGATTAACTGCAGTTTCTTGATGAGCAGTTAGATAACTTCTTTGAGACACGAGCAATATCATAATGATGAGATAAGGGTTCCTTGGTGGTACTCGGGATTGATAAGCATGCTGCCTCCGTGAGCTGGGGCAGAATGTTTGAGTATTTTATTTAGAAAAAAAATCCACTGTTTTGGTAAAGTTTGGGGGCTACATCATAATCTCGTGTTCATTACCTGTCTCTGGCATAGAGAACGGAGGAGCTTACAGCTACACTGTGGACTAACTTCCTTCTCATCACGTGGGGACCAAAGCATAAAAGTCCTCCTTTTGAATTCCTCTGGTCCAGGTTTACAGTGGCAAGGACACATTAATCTTGCTTCATAATATAAAGGGAGTCAGTTTGTGGCATCCTCTCAAGGACTAGATTTGATGGTAGTAAGTGCAATTGCAGCTTTCAGCTTGTGATAGAGTTAAGCTCCAGAGCTTGTGTGTTAAAAAAGAAGTTCCCAGTGAATATTGTTTGCAGGCAGAAGCGTCTTCAGTTCTGGTGTCCCTCTCCCTTCCGTTTTGTGAGTGCTGTGACAACTCTGCCCCATTTGGGGACAGACCAAAGTCTGCTGCAACTTTGTGTGGAACTTGTATCAAAGCCTACTTTTGTCTTGCTGAGTTCAATGGGAATTTTGTCTTTAAATGTAGTGGCAGCCCTGCTGGATTCCTTCTGTTATAATTTATTCTTTAGGGAGTTTATGTCCAGAAGTACCGACTGCCTCTTGCTTCCAGTGACTTAAACATGAGCTGACTGCTTATCACCCTTGGAAGGTGGGGTTCTTGGCTGCAGAAGATTCTGGTTTAAACAGACAGGCATAATTGCTCAGAAACAATTTTTCCCTTGGCTTCTGATGAGACTGTCTTAAGTCAGGCTTGGTTTGTTTTGGTGTGCTTTGATACAGAGGTGTGACAGTGCTTTTCACATAATTGGGTTGGCACTGAAAGCGTTGTCTATTTTGATTAACATCGTGCATTTTTCTTTAACAGGTAGAGAACCCATACAGACACAGAATCATTTTGACTGCCAGAAAAACAATCTCCAAGCAAACGGGTTTATCAGATACCTGATCAATCTTTCAAAATCCAGTTATGGAGTGGAATCAGCACAGGCAATTGTGTTTACTGTGGTTTTAAATAATGTATTAGAAAGGATCTTGACTTTTAAGAAATGCACTGCCTGAGTTGTTTTCTCACTGCAGAGCCATGAAGCTGCTTTGCTCCAATTTGGATTCAAATGTCTTGTGCAGCACAGGGCTGTGTGCAATACACAACTGCTGGAATTGTTTCTTTTTTTTAACTAAGAGATTGGCAGCCACTTGGATGAGTCACGTTCATGAACCTAATTTTAGCTGGTATGTATGTATTGAGAGAATCTACTAGAGACAGTTGCATCTCAAGGGTTGAGAGAGGTGAAGTGGATTTAGTTTTGGGGCTTCCTAGCCTTTGTGTCTGAATTTTGTTTCTTGTGGTTTTGTATAGTCATATAGTCATATAGTCATGTTTCTGTTGGAATGCATCTAATTCCTTCACCTTCAAAGAGTATATTAGAAGGAGACAATCTAGAGTGATAACATCAATATTTTGATTGATACTTTTTTGATATGTGTTTAACTTTGTGTTTTGAATGTAATAAAGTCCAGAGTTTAAGCTGTCTGCAGTGTCCCAGTTCATTTGTTAATTTATCCATACGCAGCCTCTGCTGGCTTCCCCTAGCTGACCTGGGAAACAGTATCCAGGAAGTTGTGGTAGTTTGAGGGGAGTTCAGTGTGTGCAGTCAGAGCCCTCCAGTCATTCATGCTGCATAATCCGGCTGCCAGCACTCATGCCACTGTTTAGTGGCTGCTACTGCTAGCTTATTTTAAGGCAGTAAAGGTATTCTGTGGAATACTGCATTTTGTTCTCTTGGTCCATCTGTATCAAAGTAACCTAACCTCTGGCAGGAGCTGGTTCCTACTTCTGGCAGCCCATTAGGAAGCAACGTGAATGGTGGTGCCTGCCTTTAAATGCTGCATACGTGAGAAGGAAAAGGCTTGTGCTTTTTATGGCATCTTGCTGTTCCCTAATGCATTAGTGCTGTTTCCTGTGAGGCAAAGGTGTCAGACTGGATTGTGCAAGGAGATGGAGGCTGAGTTGTAATTTACTGCCCATGTTCAGAAAGCAGCTGTTAGTAGTACCCAAGTCCCTCCTCTGCTTTGTGTTCTGCTCAGCCTCTGTGCGCGCCTAGGTACTAAACTACCATATGTTGTTTCTAGAGAATGCAAAGGCACTGTATCATTTTCCACTTAATCAGGATGTTCCTAATTGGGAAATTGCCCAGAGAACTAATAAAGCCAAATGTACTTAATAATGACTGTTTAAGAGACACACTAATTCTGCTTAGCAGGAACATCCTCAGGTGATTTACAGGTACCTGGGCCACGTCCCATTTTTAAACTGAAATGTGCCTGATTTCTCCTAGGAGAGCTTTTACTAACTCTGAGTTATGATGCAGGGAATGTCTGTACAACCAGCTTCTCTTGCCGTCTGATCCATATTGAAGCTCTATCTTTTCTAGACCAGGTGGGCAGAGTGTCCTCCCAGTCATTGCTGTGGCTGAGAATCAAGCCATGCTCCTGGTCTGGCCAGAGCGCTTCCTCCATTACCCTGAGGAGTCTCAGGCTGTGGGCGGCTGGTGATGACGGTGGTGGTCCTGCTTAAGCTTTGCTTATGCTGAGCATAAACACCTCCTGGCCCTGGATGAGTGTTCCTGGTTTGTGCTGCTTCTTGTAGTGTCCTGGCAAACTATTTGTCCAGCTGCAAAGCAGCTAAATCTGATACTGATCTGGCTGAAAAATAACTCAGAGAAAGAAGGGAAAAAAAGAAGAGAGGTGTCTCATCCAAATTGTTTTTCTAGCCTGTTTCACGACGTGGCTACACAAACAGCTGTACAAGCACAAAGAAGGGAGTGGTGGGAATAAGTGGGTGAAGTCAGGGAGAAGGGAAGCTGTTTAAGCCAGTGCTGCTGCCAAAATGTTACTTGCCAAATTACTTCTCAGCTCCTCTCTTTTCTTGAACATTTCCTCACTTCTGCTCTGTCACAGTAAGCTCTTATGGATGTTACCACTTCTGCATAACAACATAACAGCTGTATGGTTCAGACAAAGACTTCATCAAGCCCAACGTCCTGTTTCCAACAGTGGCCATAATAAGAAGACCCAAGGGGTAAGAAGGGGACAGGCATGTCTGATACTTCCATGAATGTTCTCTCCACCTCAAACAATGTTTCACTCAGGGCATTTCTTGAATCACACACGGTTCACTTACACAGTAACTCAGTGGATCTCTGAAGTACTTATCCAGCTCAGGCCACATAAAATCGTGGTGTTCACTACATCTTTTGGCAAGGAGTCCCACAGTTTTCCTACTTGGGATAATGCCGAAGTTCATAGGCAGGACAGACTTATAGTACCAATGTGAATGGGCCTGGGACCACACTAGCCCAGAGGGTGACAGTTGTGGGAGCAGCCAAGGACTGTCACATCTCTGCTTAACAAGTGTGCCCTCCCAACCAGGGTAGGTCCAGCTGCTCCTTCTGCTGGGACTGTTCCCTGTCTCACCATGGCTTTCAGACCATGGTGAGACAATCCGTGGGGATTCTTGGATGTGTTGGCATGAGCCAAATAAGCAGGGGCCCCTCAATGGCTCCCAGCACTGGCAGGTGGGTCCCATTGCTTGAGGGTGTTTCCTGGTGCTCTTTAATTTACAGAATGAGGTGCAGCCACGATGCCTTCAGTGAAACACATGGACTAATATAATTGAGAAATTCCTAGATCAGCATTTTTAACTTCTGAGGGTTTCAGGAAGATGATAATTTCCTAGAGGAGATGATAGTGCTTATTTAGTGTTCTTAAATAGATAATTCCATTGATTCAGGTTTAATGTCCAGTCCAGTCATCTGTGACCTATTGTCATTATTAATATATGTTTTTCCATAATGTTGACTTACTTATACAGCAGATAAAAGTACTGGAGAAAAGGCTTCCCTGAAGACTGGAAGTACCATGCTAGCTGCTGCTCAGCAAAGATGAAACGTTTCGGTGGTCTAAGTCCAGTACAATGAGAGAAAGGTGTGGAAGAATCCTTTCCATAAACCAGTGAAGGGTAATTAAGTTCTCAGGTGGTGTTCTCAGCTGAAATGACCAGGAGGGAGCATCAGGATGCACATTATGTGTTCTCCTCTGAGGTGGATGCGTTGAGTTTGTATCTGAAAGCACACCAGCTCATGGAAAAGTTTGCAGCCTGCATCAGTTTGTGGGCAAATTAATGTTTTTTGCATCCTAATACCTGTCTCATTCCACTGGGATTCATGCTAGATTCTACACTGGATGCACCTGGATGCCATAATTTTCTGTGCACATCTTTGCTTTGTGACCAAGTCAATGAATTGCAGTGCTGCTCAAGAAGGGTGAATCCACTGAGATAAGGCTGTGTTGACAAATGAGGGCAAATTTTAAATGTTTGTTTAGTGGAGTGTTTGATGGAGATTATAATTGTTGTTAGAACATACATATCCATTTACTGGGATGAGACGGAAAACTCTCCATCTCTTTTCAACTGATGTTCATCATGTTTCTTCACGCTAATCCGTGCTTAGGCCTGCAAGGTAGTACTAGTTGGTGTGGTGCTGCCTGAGCCACCTGATTTGCTGTGTCAATGAGGACCACGTGGGCAGAGAATAAAAGTACCTGGTAATTATTTGCACATGAAAATCTTTTTATGAATAGCCTGTGCATTCCTTACTCCTGCCCCGTTGGGATGTGATTCCCTCTTTGTAATATATTCACGATTTATGTAAATGATTGTGATTGCCAAACTAATCAAACCAAGGACAAAAGCAATTGCAGGCGCTCATCTAGCATCAAGCTTTCTGACTCCAGCCCCCACATTAGCCTTCTACTTCATTAAAATATATATAACCCAATTCAAGAACTAATTTGGACAAAACCATTAGGCTTCTGTCCTCATCACTGGTGGAAGTCTGAGGTTCATTTTCACACACGAATGAGCAGTTGCAGCTTTAAGATGCATGAAGGTTATTGCTGTGTATATGCATATGAAAGAGAGAGGGAAAGTGGCAGACGGTGGACATACTCGTTATTTCTGTAACAGCATTGTTTCGTAAGGTTTTTCTTGTTCTCCACCTGTGGAATGCTAGGCAGGATATAAAAATATATGGATGAGTTATACACGTGAAAGGAAAATGGAGCCTCTGAGAAGGGAGAGTGTCAGGATGCTTATGTTCCATCGTAACTGTCGAGGGGATAATAGAAAAGTTGGTAGTGGTCTCAGCGCAGTCCCTGAGAATCTCCAGGGGTGTTTGGACTGCGTCTAGAGAATCTCTATACACTCTGAAAAGGTTTTTGGTTTGTTTTGTTTTTTCTTTTCATATTAGATAGCTGTTTTAAATGCTTTAACTTCTAAAGAAGCCCGTAGCAGGCACAGTTTGCAAAAATACTTAGATCATCTGCCGATTCAAAATTTCAAGATATTTTTAATCCAGCAAATCCAAGTAATTTATCCCAGTGATTTCCCAGACTTGGGAAGGGTGCCATGACTAGATTGTATCTGTAATTTCTACCAGCATGTGTGGCTGGCAGAGGTTTCTTCCCTGGAGCCGCTATCTGGGGTATCAAGTTACTCTCTGGACTGATGGATGAGTCACTAGAATCTCTGTTTTGTTTGTGCATTTTATCAGAGATCATCAGGCAGCCGTCAGTATGATTGACTAACTCTGCGCCAAGTGTCAGGCAAAAGCAGCTGAAGTGAAGTAACACAAGTGACAGCTGAAGAATAAGCAACAATCTGTCTTTTCAAATGAGTTGTTCTGTTGGCAAATTGACAAATTGTACGGTGTAACTGAAAGTTCTAGTTAATGTGTTACATTACTTATTTCAAAATATTCTGTTATGAAGTGCTTACATTCAAATTCTGACAGATAGAATGCTTAATAATATCAGTACAAATACAATAAAATTGACATTAAAATGCTGAGACAGTGCAAGTCTTCTGAGATTTATTCCCAAATACACTTGAAAAGTCCTGTTTCAGCATTTTTAAAAATAATTTGACATTTTTGTTTTCTACAAAATAGAATGTAACAGGAGAGTTCTCCATATAAATGGACAAGAAGGAGAAAGGGTAGGACTGGAAACAATTTTTTTGACCATAGAAAACCTCCTGCAAACTTTTGCTTAGCAGGTTTGTTTGGGTGCCATACCAACGGATTGATCTGTCTGCCTTGTAATTAATGTTTTTCCCATCCTAAGAAAACCTGACATCTTTTTTCTTTGATTTTGATCAAAATTACTCTGGTTCCATGATATTAGGCTTTTTTTTAATGTGACATGTAAATAAGGAGTATCTCCATGAACTCCAGTTTTATTGCACAAATATACGCCAGGAAGGTTAGAAGAATTTTCTTCCAAACTTTTGTTTTTCCTGGCTTTTTAATGCTATGGGAGAGCTCAGAGCTCTTGCAATCATTGGTGTTTACCCATGTTTTTTGAAATTAGTCTCATTCTGTAAGAAAATGTGAATCATGGTTAATGGAGCAGTGGCTGCATTAATTTGTTATGACCAATTTCAAGGTCTTAAAATCTGTTTCTCACAGTCTGGCCAGTCAGTGTCTTGTATATGGCTAGCTAATGATAGAGCTTGTAAAAGGCTTTACTGGAAAATTAAAGTGTGATTTTAAACAACTGCAGTTTTACTGGTATATATCCCTATGGGATTATCCTTATTCTGTAATGATTTTCCCCCCTCTTTTTTCCTAGACTGACAAATAATGACTGAATTGAAATATTTTGCTCTGATTCCAGAGTAAGTGTCCCCACAGGAAGAGCTATTGGCAAGCAATCAGGTGGCCTGTCCCGGGTTCAACATGATGGAACCGGATGCTCTCCTGTTGTCTGGCTTTCTTCTTCCCAGAGAGCTGTGGTTTTTCCAAGCTTCCGGGAAGGAGAACACGCCTCTTTGAATGAAGTCATAAAAGGGGGCGTGTTGGGAGATCTGACACCATTTTGCCATCTTGTTTTCCCCTCTGCTC
>NW_010402327.1:0-7705 GCF_000710305.1 Buceros rhinoceros silvestris
CCCCCTTCTTTCCTCCACCCTGAGGTCTAGATGGTTAGTGGTCCCCTGTTCCTGTGATTCCTTGAAGCACCTGGAGGAACTTGCCCTTAACTTGTCTGTTGGAAAGACTGAAAGCAATTTCAGTCTCTCAAAATATTGAGGTGACTCGTCTCCCTCAAGGTTCCTGGGCATGGTCAGTGTGGTCATTTAGGGTTCTTCCAGCTGCTTATGGTGGTGTCACAGGAGAAAATGTCGATGTCGTTGTGATTAGGCAGCAATCCAAGATTTATTAATGGTGAGGGGTAGATGAAAGGGTTGATTTTTTTTTCTTTTTAGCAGCACTTAGTCATGAACATGTTTAAAATTAACAAGGTGACTCAATCAAATATGTTACAATCCAGTAGCAACTTAGTTACAGAGTCGATGATGACAAGATTCACACTAACTTGCTGCAGGATATCCTTTATATATATGTGCATATGTACTCACATATATGTGCATGGACACCACCACAAAACACAGACACGCAGAAACATACACTGATCCACACTCATGTTAGAGAGGTGGACAAAAGAGAGGCCAGCCTGTAGTTAAAATTCCCTTCCTGAGTTTAGAGCAAATACTCACAATGCTCCAGCAATCTCAAGGGACAATAACTGAGTCTTGAGAAACCTGACCTTGTCCTGGCCTTTCATGCAGTTTGTACCCGAGAGGTGTCCCGACTCAGAGGAGATGCTGGACCCGGCCCGCAGTGATCCAGGGGAGTTCAAAGGGTCTTGCTTTAGGATCAGTGTTTATAGGGCCGGAGATGATTGATGTTCGTCAGGTATTTTCCCACTCTGGTCCATCTCCGATGTTAAAATATTCTGGTATTTTCTGCCAGTTGCGCAGCCCCAGAACTTGCTGATATCCCGTGTTTGGTATTGCTCCCCTGTTGGCCTCAACACAAGTGCAGATGTACCAGACTATCTGGTGGTTACTATCTCCCTAATGATAGGGAGAGCAGTGCGAGGCTGGGAAAGCACGGCCCAGCACAGCAAGGAGACACCTTATTGTTCTGTTTTGTCATCTTTATCAGCCTGTGCGTGACTGCTATGGGTGTTCACTATTAACTGTTACTGAAGAGATGAGGTTTCCTCCCCATTGAGCCATTTTCTTGTTCAGGTAACAGTGCTCATTGTATAGTTTTGTGAGCTTGTACTTTTCTAACATGAAGACTACTCTTCAGTGATGGAGAAATGGCTTAGATTGCCTTGACCTCCAAAGCTGGTAAAAAGAAAATAAATGGAACCTCACCTTTTGATAGCAGTGAGTTGTTACATGGATTTACTTACCTGGAAAACTGCATTGTTAGAAAGTGAGAATCTGACTTTTCAAGGAGGCTTGAATGTGTATAGAAATCAAGTTGACTTTATTGCATCTGTAGTTCCATAGATGTAAGTGGATCTTATAATGATTGTGATCTAAGATAAGTTCTGTGTTCTAGAAAGGGATTCAGTCTTCTTGCAGTGTATTTCCAAAGTCAAAGCGTACACTTTAAGAGCAGTAATTTGGGTTTAATTTACATGACACTGAGAAATGTGAAAGTTGTAGTAATATCTAAAAAGCACAGTCCTGAAGTAAAACATGTAGTAGTTACTTGATGTTCCTTTAGTCAGCTGGTAATTTGGCTTACTTGTACATGTCTGGCTTGCATTAAACAGGAGAAAGTTATCATGGTCTTTGCTGAAAATAAAACTGACTATAAAAGTAAAATGTGAAAATTAGGTGCTATTCTGAATTGTTTCAAATGGAGTATCTTAAGTCTTTAAATAAACGAACAAGGGACTGACATATTTCTGCTATTTCCTTTAAGATAATCCGAAAGCATCATCTAGGGGAACCTTAGAAGTGCAGTTATGAAACTGATGAAAACCAGTTTTTATTTACAAAACAGACTGAAAGATTGGATAAGAAAAATACTTCAAAATATATTAGTATTGTTTTCAACAATGTCTCCTGTATTCGAGGCTTAAAATGTTTGCTGGCAAGGTGACAAAGATTATGCCTCTGTGTATCAGTGACAGATGGCAAGAGAAACTTGTGTAAACATGTCAGCTGTATGAAGTGTGGTTTTGGTGACACTCACTTGCATGTAGTATACTGAAGTGAACAGAAGAGTCCAAGAGACTGCATTTTGGAAGGTGCAGAAAGCAACTTCTTTCAAGTGCAAGACTTAGTAACTGCATTTGTGTTTATGTACTTTGCTTGGTCTGGGGTTAACGTGATGCTGTGTCTCATCTCTTTTTGTAGGCCAGCTGCTCTGAGAGACCAGATGGCTCGTTGTCTGACTGCAGTCCTATTGTAGGTTCATTTGGTATGTGAAAGGCATTTCTGATTTTACTGACATTGGAGGGAGGTGATGCCTTGAACAGTTTAGGAAAATTTCAGAAAACCATAGTATTATAACTGTGACGTTTCCATTTGGCCCCGAGGAGCAAGCAATGTCAAATTATACAGGTAACATAAGAAGCAAACTTTGCTTTTTACCCTCACCCTTCTTTATTTGCTACAGTTATGTGTTGAATACAGCAGATAAATTCTAATAAAATAAATTCTAATAGGCACTACCTCACAAGCATTTCTAAAACAGATTGTGCTAAACGTGAACAGTATTAAAAATAAATAAATGTTATATGCAGTGTTGAGCAGATAGAAAGATAATGCCTTTATATACTTGAAAAGAAGTTTTAGATGCAGAGGTCAGAAGAAGTTTAGTTATAGATGATAGAAGTTTTAAATATGCCAAGCGAGGGTTGCTGCTGAAGATGTTTTGGCCCAGGCTTTCCTATGTGTGACTCTACAACAGTAAGGTAAAGAAAGAGGTTTTGCATATAATTGTGGGTTAAGGCAATCAGGGTGTTCTCACTGTAGCTTCTGGACTTAAGAATGGTCTTTAAGACTGCTTGAGGATGTTTTAACTTCAGTGAAATTTAAGTCTGAGTTAAAAATTTTGAGCTTATATAATGTAATTAATCCAACTGTGGAAGAACAAGCTAAACTTCTAACAAATCCTAAATTTTAACAAATTGTGATTAGCACAAATTACACTGATACCACAGAATCAAAGAACAGCCCATGTTGGAAGGGACTTTGAAAGGTCATCTTGTCCAGCTTTTCATGGTAAGGGAAGTCTAGGTGAGATTATTTAGCACCTTGTCCTATCCCGTCTTAAAAATCTCCAGTGGCGGGGACTCCACCATATCACTGGGGAGGTTGTTCAAGTGAGTGATTGTTCTCACTGTAAAAAATTTATTTCTTTTATCGAGATGAAACCTCTGCCAGGGCAACTTGTACCTGTTGCCCTTTGCCTTCGCCTTGTGGCTCTTTGTGAAGAGAGAGTCCCTATCGTCAGGGACACTACTACTACTTGTCGACGCTACAAAGTAGTGTCCCTTCAAGAGCTGTAATACTGTGATTAGGTCCTTCCTGTGCCTTCTGTTCCCCAGGGAGAAAAGACTTCATAGGGCGACATGTTTATTGCTCATGTATCTCTCCACTGTCTTTTAGCATATAGCTGAAAAGCAGATTCTCCAGTTCCTTGTCCCCAAAGATGCTGGGAAGTTAAGAAGGGCAGGAACAGGACACCACTTGTGCTACTTGAATTCCTCTGAATTTTAACAGTTATAGGAAATAGGAGGTGTGGAGGAAAGAGGTAGAAAATTCAGAGAGCAGCAGAAATATTTCAGCAGGTATTCACGTTGCTAACTTCAGTAATGTTTTGACACAGGACAAATAGGAAAGGCTGTGCTTGTGAAGAGAACTAGGTTTGCGAGTTAGGTTGAAGCAAGTCTTGGAGCTCATGTTTTGTTTGTTCCAACTCTTTCTGACTAGCTGTCAGCCCTGCCTGCTATCTTTTTCATATGTATCACAAAAATAACTTAAGTATTCCCTGATCTATGCCTTTTGTACTGAACTCATGGCAGGGGGAGATTTTTCTGCTGACGGGTTTGCTTTCACTGTCATCATTAACAATTTTTTCCTTTCTTAAGCTGGGTATATTGTGCTATTTCAGACCAGTGTGAATAATTTCTAAGTGTCTGCTTTCGCTTAACACAATCTTTCTGGTTCTCATTAGTTTTTAGGGAACTTTACCAGTGTCTTCAAGCATAGGCAATAATACTGAGATTAAGAACAAACCTTTTACTGTTTAAGTAAGGACTTGAAGAACTAGAGCTCTTTGTGAATTCCAGAGGTGGGGCTCTTCGTTGATAAGATTATGCATCTTGTCTTGACCTCGTTTAAAAGGGTGAATCAGTATTAGTGATTCTTTCCCTGCAGCATGCTTTAGAAAAAGCTGCATGGGCCTTGTTACTTTCCCCCTTGCAAAACTTCTCAGTTATGAACAGACTGTGCTTCAGCTGACCTTTAAATTAAGATGCTCTCTTACATGCAATGCCTTCTCATCTCTGTGAAGATTGTATTGTTAGTTATATAGCTCGCTTGTTTGATGTGAGGTAGCATGAGTAGAGTTAATGTGTGCAGGTTAAACTTTAATTTTTTTTTTTCCTTGTAACAATATAGCAGTAGTATTCCTGTGTAAATCCTTACAATGAGGATAAGCAAAAAGGACTAGCAATTTTTAAAAAAATCTTTACTTTGACTTAAGTAAATTCAGGTTTTGTATTGCTTCTTCATGAAATCAAAACTTTCTTTACAAGGTGTCTGGTTTTAATTTTCAATTCTGAAGAACTTTTTTCTTCCCTGTTTCATATTCCTTTTGTAGTTAAAAAAACTCCTCACAAAAACCATTCACAAAAAACCCCAAACAAAAACCAGAATTAAGTGTCTTGCTGAAATGACAATTATTTAGTATGTACAGAATTTGGAAGTGGATATCTCTGGAATGGATTAAAAGCAGCATTTTAAATCCCCATGTAGTGGGGAAAAATGGAAGTGAATGCATGTGACGAGGAAATCGGTGAATCTGACAACTGTTGTTTAGGGATGTGCCGATGCAATGCTACATTTTAATTCCACTGAATTGGAAGAAGAGTTCATTCTAGTCCTCTCAATGTAGTAAATATTGCTTGAAAATTAGTGAATTTACAGTGGTAAATAGTAAGCAATAAATTGTACACTAGCATTCAGTACTTCTAGAGTCCCTATTAGGTAGGACCTTCTTGTTTCCAGGTGTAGCAGTTCCAGTGCTCAGCCTCTCTGTGTTTGACAAATGCACCAGTCTTTTCTATCTTTGTGATCCTCCCATTGACTCACTCCCATGTCTGTTCTGTCCTGGACAGCCTAGGACTGGATGCAGCACTATAAATATGGCATCATCAGTGGGCAAGGACCACCTGCCCCCAGCTGCTGGCAACATTCTTCCTAATGTAGCCCAGAAGGCTGTTGGCCTTTACTGCAGTGGCATATTGTTGGCATATGTTCAATTTGCTATCCACCACACCCCTCAGGTTTTTCTCTGCAAAGATGCTTTCCACCTGGTTTGCCCCACTGTGTACTGGTGCCTGGAGGTATGCCTCCCCAGGTGCAGGATTTTGCATTTCTCTTTGTTGAACTTGAGATTCTTGCCTGTCTGTGTCTGCAGCATGTTTGGAGCTTCCACTGAATGAAACCCAGACCCGTCTGGGCTTTGTATGTCTGCAAACTTGCTGAGGACATGTTCTGTCCCATCAGCTGGGTCATGAATAAAGATGATAAACTGCATTTGCCCCAGTATTGAACCAGTGGTTGTCGTCCAGCTGGAGTTCATGCTGCTGATCACAACTCTTGAAGCCCAGTGGTTCAGCCTACTTTCAGTACTCCTCACTGTCCAGTTACGTAGGCTGTACTTCATTGGTTTGTATACGAGGATGTTGTGGGAGAAGCATCAAAAGCCTTACTTACTTGTTGTTTTCCTTTTACAGGTGGTGTTGAAAGATCTAACAGAGGTCAGCATATACAGGATCATTCTCGAGGGTATTCTAGGAGTAGAGGTAGGATTGCACAGTTAAAATTTGTAGTTTTGGGGTGATTAAGCCTTGCTTCTGGACGAAACATTTAGAATGTTGCAACTGGTGTTTGATTAGATTCTGGAAACTCAAGTTCTACTATGTTGGTAGCAGTATGGTTGCTGAGTGGTGCTATTCCGTATAGAAAACAGCCCTGAGCTTTGCAATTTTAATTAATTTGATTTGTCTTTTAAAAGGACACCTTCATCACATGGTGTTATTTTTTTTTGCGTGGGAGGTAGACTACAGGCCCTTTCAGTTTTAATGTTTCTGTAATTTTACTGTCAAGTTAAAAAAAAATCTGATGCAACAAAACCAAACACACCCAAAACCGAAAACCTACTTTGAAGTCAAATACAGCTTTGAATGTTAAGTCTTGATTCTTTTTTCTAGTTGTAGATACTAATGAATTTCTGAACACACAGCGTCAGCCAGTGAGTAGACCTGGTGACAGAAGGAGTCTTGAAAATAGAGGTAACTTTCTGGTGTGTCTGTAACTCTAATGGCTAGTTCGTATTTGATACATTAAATTTTCCCTTTTCAGGTAATTAGTTTTGTTGTATCAGAGTCAGGGTAATACCAATACTTATTTTTGCATAGTGTAGGCACTCAGTATCACCCTTTCACTTTGACTGCACAACATAAAAGACTCCACCAAATTTGCCAGAAGGCAGGGCTCCACATTTAAAATCAATGTTTCGTTTACCTCTTGTTTTGGTTCCATTCTCCTGGAGAGGGCTATTTTTCTGATCATTTTTTTGAGTCATAGTGTAGTATAAAAGGCAGCTGAGTATTGGTGTTCATTTATATCCACGTGAGGCAGTATATGTGCTCTTCTTGTGGAAGACCTGAAAGCTTGCTTGCTTTAGTATCCACAAAGAAATATTTATTCCCTGTCCTCTTCCTGTTTGTAATGGTGACTACCACTCTTGTGTGCAATACTCATGGAAGAGGTTAGTAACTGGCAGTTTGGCAATTCTGCTGCATTTGTTTCTACCAGCTACTGTCACAGGCACATAGGTCAGTGGAAAGCTTACTGTCATGTAGCACCTGTCTAAATAGTTCTGTGACTTTAGGTGGGACTGGTTATGAGATGAGGAAGATGGAAATTCTAGTGTGTGTTTAGGTGGGTTTAGCAAAAGTTCTGACCTGCAGAACAGCTGTGGAACCACTTGAAGTTGTTATAGGTTTTCTTTCAAAAAATTCGACACCATTTTCTGCATCGCTTGGATTGGTGGCCATTACGGTAGGGGAATGCTAGACTTGTTTGACTAATGAGGCAGCAGCGCTGTGGTTGTACTGTGGAATGATGACAAACAGTTCTGTTGTAGACTTTCTGACACTTATGAAGTAACTCATAAGCTATAGTGTTTAATGTTATGGATGCTTATTTATATCTAGACTGTCTTTTGCATATGAGCCTTTTAAGATATGATTTTTTAATTTATTTTTTAAAACTCATTACATAAACTGGATGCACTGAGCATTGGTGCAGAAGAAGTTACAGATGCTGTGATAGGAGAACTTCTTGGACTCATTTAGCAGAAGATGCTCTTCGTCATTACAAGATAAAACAGGTGTTCAGTTGGAAGAATAAAGGCTAAGAAGTAATTGACAGTATAGGTTCAGTGCTGGTTTCTTAGACAACATCTAAAACAGTCCAATATAAAAAAGATATATGCCTTGTTTATTCATGTGGCTGTTTACTTCCTCTCCCTCCCTATCAAAAGGGTCACTAG
>NW_010402327.1:7780-20899 GCF_000710305.1 Buceros rhinoceros silvestris
AAAGAGGTTAGAAATAAAAATACGCTAAATATGTGGCACTGCCTGTTCAAGCAACTGATTAAGCAATTCTGAGTAATAAAAAAATAGAAATTATTAGATCTGAAAGGCAGGTTTTCAAATCCCCACTCTGTAGGAGTCAGCAGTTGCTATACTACCTCACTCTGCATTTGTCATTTGTCCTGTGGCTGAACCAAAGGGCTGGACTGATCTGCATCGTAACTGAAGAGTTGAAAGTTGGTAGCTTATATAGCATATATGCGTGTGCGGTCAAATACTTCAAGACTTAACATTTGATATACTTCTTGAAGAAAGCAATACTAGAGGAGAGCAGGAGACTCTTCCTTCTAATTATACTTTTTGGCAAAAAAATATTTCTTAATTTTTCGTATGTTTAGGCAAATCATTTAGCTTTACTGACTTTTTATCTGAATTCGTAAAAGAATATATGAAGAATAATTGCCAAATAAAAGGTAATTGATCTGCTCATGCAAAACCGGACAAATTAAGTTGTTGTGTGATGTGCTCTACTGCAGGTTTTCAAGAAAGGAACATTACAGAAGATCCTAGTACACAAAATAGAGGTTCTCGATTTCGTGGTGGCTTTGGACAGAGTGCAAGTAAGGGATTTTTTAAAAATATGTTTATATTGAGTGATTTGTGTCAGAACAACGTACATTTGTCTCTTTTTGGGTTTGCTTGCTCGCTAAGAACTGCAAGAATAAAGGTGAAAGCTATGAAATAGCGCTGTTTTTCAGCTCTGTGGCATATGGATGGAGTCTTTGAAAATAGGATCACTGAGAATAAAGTAGCATAGATTGGACTTACAGAGAAATCTGTTTGGGCCATTGCACTATAGTTCTTGGACTAAGTAGTCTTAGCTTTAAGCCTAGTATTTCATTATACTAATTTTAAACGCTGTGTCCACTACTCTGTGTGTTACTTACAGATATTAAAGATGAACAAAGCAGCAGACCTCAGTCTGGCACTTTTCTTGGCTCTGGAGGAAGAGGGACATTTGGAAGTCGTGCAGGTGAAACTTTTTAAAGGGTGGTGAACCTTTCAGATTACCTCATTGCTGATTTGTGGCGATGCATGCTGCCTTAGCTTTGGTAACTGCTATCACTGTGATTGTTCTCCCTGTCCGAATTAAAAACCTATGCAAATGTTAGATAGCTTACTTGCATGCTCACACAAGACATGTTTGTAACTTGGAGAAATTTTAGTAATTGGATTTTCAAAGCTGTTGTCTTCCATATTTATTTTTTACTTGGTCTTATTGGAATTGGGTTGGTTAGTGCACAGTGAAGCAGAGGCGCTAATGCCAGAATTCAAAGCAAGTCTTTAAGAACTTTATCAGTTTTGAAATAGTAACTCTAGACTTCCACCATCCTCAGTAAAGGGAGGTACTTTTTTAGGTTGTCCAAGCTCACAAATAAGGCTTGTAGCTCTGAGAAGCCAGCTCTTCCTTATGACTTTACTCTAATGTGGGATTTTTAAGCTTTCTGCAAAGGATTTTCCCCTCCCGGTCCTCTCTTCCTTTGCTTTCCTGATGCTACTGTAACATGTAAACTACATGGTGTGCTGCCTAGAGATCGCAGTAATGTATCGCTCACAAAAGTCCCATCATTCGAATTAGAAATACCATTAAACTAGTGTAAGGGGTGGTGGAGGCTGATGTTCCTAATGTAAGAACATTCTGTGTGATACTGGTGAAAGACTTTTTCACTGTAGAAAAGATAGATTAAAATGCATTTTCAGAATTTGCCTCTATTTGAGTTAAATTTTTTCAGATTTTCAGTTCAAAGAATGTTTAGAAACTGAAGTCTTTATAGAGGCAACATGCCAGTACTCAGAGGTCATAACTATGTGCCTAATGCAGGATAGTAATTCTTTACTTTTTTTCATGACCATTGTGTAAACTATTACTACTTGAAGACTTGTTATGGATATTGGTAGGCAACAGTTGCAGTAGTCTCTATAGAGGCTCATGTGGAAAGAATTCTTCATAAAGAACAGTTTGTTGCATGGGAAGTATGTCCTTTTATAATCAGACTGTGTCTGGCTCTAGTGAAGCAACATAGAAGGGGGTAGGCTGTTGTACTGCCTCCATGTCTGATTAGCGGTCACATCACTCTGATAAGAGTTTGTGGAGGTGATGAAGGTAGGGCTGTGCTGGCTTTTCCTTAAACAGTTACTCTTTTTGCAATTAGAGATACTGTGTAAGCATATTATATCTCCTGATGGAAAAATAAGTATTTAAAACAGGTTACACGCACTGAATGTTTTATCTTCGCTTGGATTCTGATTACCATCTTGATGGAGCTGTGGTTTTACAGAATTGCTTAAGAATATTGCTGCTGAGCAGGGCATTCTTGATCCAAGTAACAGCACTGGGTGCCTCTTTAGAATTGGTATTTATGTTTAGAGCTTATAGTTCAGTCTTGTTGAGAATGAGCAGTTGGATTTATATGCTGCCGTGATGCGATTCTTTTGTGCTTATGTTTGCTGCGGTGAGGAAGAATGTGGATGAGGGAACGCAAAGGAGGTATTGCAGGGTCACTGTCCTTCTATGGTACTGATCTTAAGATTGTCAGTTCTCATCGTATGATTTTTATGAATGGCTTGAGCTGCCCATTTGAGTAGAAAGTCTAACAGCTTTTGTGGTTGTCTTTCATCTTTACCCAGTCTTGTGTCCCTTATCTATGTTTCTAGCCTCCTTTCTTTTCCAGAGGGCCTTGCATTAAAGTGTTTTGGTTTTTTTTTTTAACCCTTCTTTGAAATCAGCAACACTGCTTTGTGCACAGAGGAGATAGAAGCTACTAGTTAGGTTTAAGGCTTTTTCTAATTTGTGTAAAGGACTTAAAATGGATTCCAGAAGTGCTGCTATTAATTAAGCTCAGTCTTAATACAGTTTTCGCATACGTAAAACGTGTGATACTTCCTTGTTCTTAGGAATAAA
Source organism: Buceros rhinoceros silvestris (assembly GCF_000710305.1). NCBI lineage: Eukaryota > Metazoa > Chordata > Aves > Bucerotiformes > Bucerotidae > Buceros > Buceros rhinoceros. The sequence continues at coordinate 10,740 of NW_010402327.1, forward strand.
TCTTTTTGTTTTTCAAGTGATAATGAAAGCAACACACAATAGATGGATGTCAAGGTCAGAACTTTCATGGAGTGAATATTATAAATGTGTGGCTGTTGAAATAATAGGATAGTTTTTTAGTTTAAATTATCTCTTAACTCTTGAAAAACTATTGTGATGACACTGAAGTTTATAGCTATGGTTCTTTAGTTATTTAGAAGTTGGTTATGTAGCATTAAAGTGTCTCCTGATTTTATAGAAAAGTTGAATAGTTCTTAAAATGAAGATTCTGTAGCTGTAAGCATGTGTGAATTCTTGTTACTCAAAATATTTTATTTATCAGTTTAGGGGAACAACCTCACTTAGGAGGTAACAAAACAAGGTTATAAAACTGACATTTCTGTGGCATTTCTTGTTATAGATGATTTTTTTGCTCATGATTTATCTCAAGTGAATATAGACAACTATATCTCCTCTTGCAAAGCATATGCTGGATTTAGGAGGGATCATTTCTCTTGGTTGTCTTTAAATCCAGCTCGCTGTATCTAGGTATCTCGTGATGACCATCTCATAATTTGGGATGATTGCATTTGATAAGGGACTTAGTGTGAGTTAAGTAATGACCAGATCTGGTTTGTGAAGTCTTTCAGCAAACTGCTGGGTTTAATCCCTTTGTGTTGTTACTGCAAGGTGCTGCTAAGCTCAGCATTCTGACTGGTCTCTTTCTGCTCTTTAAAAGACAAATATGGAGCCTTTGTCTTCTGCCTTTTTGTAACTACTTTAATTGCTTACATAAGTATATCCACTCATTCTACCAACCATATCAGGACCAACTGTTGAGTTTTCTAGGAGTTTTTGTTTAAGGTTCTTATTTAAATTTTCTCTCAAATGAGATTTTATTCCTAAAAGCAATTAACTTTGGAATGCTTTCTTTAACAGCACCTTACAAAGAGCACACTGAAGAAATAGGTTTGGAAAGAGGTAAGAAGCTTCTTCACAAAGTAGCATGCCAGTTTTAATTTCTTTTAATTCAAAGAGCATTTTCTTAGAGTTGCTGGAAGTAATTGGGTGAAAAAGAAGATAGTGATGTGAGTAAATACATAACCATTTCAAAACTGTTCATATAACAGAAGTTACCAAGCAAATACTGTTAAAACTCAGTAAGTTTAAACTTTATTTATCTTTAGCTGTGGGCAACATAGTGGTTGTTCTCACCTAAGTAGAGACAAACTTCTAATCTTTAGAAGTTAGGAATGGAGTGCTGTAGAATTAGTCTGTTGCTGGCTGTTTCTTCTTTGCAGTGCTAAAGCTTACCTACTTGAGACGCAGGTCTTAGAGAGCTTAATTGGCAATAGTGTAGGCACTAGTAATGATAGTTGTGAAAGCAAACCATGAAGGAACAGTAGATTCTCAGTTTTAGATGCTGTGGGTGGCGTCTGGGATGCTGTTTCTGGAAAACAGGCTTCAATATGTTTTATTGACTTCAAGTCAGTAAATACAATTTCATGCTTTGTATGTGCAGGAGACCAGGTTAAAATGTATGATGAATGATGCCTTTCTGAAATATATTCCAAATGTCAGTGGGATGTCATTAGAATGTTTACTTATCTGGGTTTTTTTGCAAGTGGCTTTAGCCTTACTTTGCCTTTCTCTTAATCCTGAAATACAGAAAGACAAATAATGAGCTCCTGAATTCTGCATGAATAATTTTGGTTCCTGATCCTTCCTCACTTGAGGTCCAAGTGAAGTGGCTTCTACTACTAACTAACCTTTTAGTGAGCATCACATAATTAGTTTTATACCTCTGAGTTTATTAGCTTTAAAAATACCTTAAGTAATACAGAACTATAAATGTACTGCAATGAACAGATTGATTTTTATCTTTGTGTATTAATGAATGCATTGTTATCCAACAGGATAATTTATAGCGGAATGAGTTTTTATGGTAGCATTGGGTTTTGCATGGTAGTAAAGTAGAACCTAATTTCATTTTTCTGAATAGCTCTTCAGAGTGGGGTCCTTGAGACAAGGACCCTCAAAGGGGTCCTATGAGACAAGAATGCTTTACAGAAGTCTGAATTTATATTTGTGAGTTTTAGGTCCAGTATAAAATAAAGTTCTGACAATTCTCTATCTTCCAGGTAGAGAGAAGTCTTAAGTGACATACCACTGAACTTCTCCTCAATAGCTCCATACTTAAAATAGCTCCAATTTTCATTATATTGTTCATGAACTTAAGTGGTTGTATTCTTAAGGTCCAAAGGTGACTTATGTGCCCCCTCCTCCTCCTGATAATGAACAAGCCATCTTTGCGCATTACCAGACAGGAATTAATTTTGACAAGTATGATGAAAACGTTGTCGAAGTGTCAGGACTTGACCCTCCACCACCATTACTGGTTAGTGAGCTCATCAATCTCATGGTTTATGTTGAGAGTGATTCTGCACAGATGTATACTGTCTAATATTCACTGCTAATGAAAATACTGATGAAGATTTTGAATCATGCATACAGTACCACGTTGGAAGGAGGTGCTGCCCATTTTAAAGACATAAATTTAACTTCAAAATGACACAGACAAACTAGAGAAATGTCCTAGAAAAAGTAATGCTGCTTGGACAGAAAGCATAGTCCTTAAATGGCAGAAAAATGCCAGTTCCGATCGTGAAGGAAAGAGGTCTTCGGCAGCAGTTTCTGGGAGGGCTGGTAGAGGCATCTTGTTGAAGTCTGTTACTGTGGGATCTTTAACAATGAAAATGAACACCTGTTGGAATAATTTTCATTTGGACAGAGAGTTGTTTTAGAAGTAATTTCTAATTTCCTGTTTTCTGTGGCTGCTGCTTGTTGTTTAAAAGTAAGATATATCCATGCTCCTAATCCATGCTATGTACCTGTTCTTTAAAAAAAAAAAGTTCTTTTTAGGAAGAAGAATGAGGAAGAAGGAAAGAGGGGGTAGTAATACCTGTGTTGAAAGAGAAGATGCAGATATTTTTTTCTCCGTCCATCTTCTGAAAGGTTTTCTCCCTCAAACTGATTTTCTCATGTATGATGCTTTTTGGTAATGGATAGGGATGTTGCTTTAGCTCCTCTTACACACTTAGTTGCCATACTGAAACTAGTATCTCCTACACAAAATGAAAATGAGGAGTTTTGGTTTTCATAGCATGCCATGATGTGACTTTACTTGCTTGAATACAAATGCGTGGCTTCTGTGTGGCTGAGCAATTTTTATCTTCAAGCTAGTAAGACCAGGCTTCACTGTCTTACATACAACTTTACTTGAATGGCATGAGCAGGTTGAAAGAATGGTACTTTTACCTACTGGCAATCTAGAAGATGCCCTCAAAAGTTAATGCTTTTTAGTTTGGGTGTCTGTATCCTATGACAAGCATCTCAGTTTTTAAACTTCTGTGGTTGTGTACTGTTAATAATTTTTCCTCTTACAGGCTTTTGAAGAAGCTAACCTCTGTCAGACTTTAAACATGAACATTGCTAAAGCTGGATACTCTAAACTTACTCCAGTGCAGAAGTACAGCATTCCTATTATACTGGCCGGACGAGATTTAATGGCATGTGCCCAGACGGGATCGGGCAAAACAGTAAGACTTTTGTGTAGCATTCATGCTACTGGAAGTGTGTGACCTTGAACTTTTAGGTGGATGCCTCAGTCTTCCACACATCAGGTGGTTCACAGCTTGTTGTCTAATGCTTTGACTTGCAGCATGGTGGCAGGCATAATACTAAGCACAGGTATGAATGATGGATGAGTTCACACAATTTTGGGCTGAATTTCTTTTTAATTTCAGTGAACTAATGGCTTGATATAGCAGGTTAGTCTTCAGGGCTACAAATTCAGATTAAGAAATAAAGGCATAGAAACTGCTGATGATAAAAACCTCAGCAGCTGAAAGTTTTTTGGGCGGGTTTTTTGTTGGGTGTGTTTTATTTTGTGTGTTTTTGTAGTTTCAGGTGGTGGCATTTTCCGGTTGGTGAGTGGGGGGTTTTTTTATTTATTAAATATATGCCAGATTGCAACAGTATGGTGTGCTGGTTTGTCATCCTTGTTTTGATCAAGTCTGATCTGCACTGGACTTAAGTTTAGATGATGCAACATTAATTATGGAACAGTGTTGAGAGCTGATACTCAATTTGTCTCAAGTTGTCTCAATTTGTTAAAACAGTGTAATGTACCCAAATCTAACCACTGACAGCTCTGTATGAGAACATTTGGCTTTTAAGTATAGCTTCTTGCCATTCAGTGTAGCGTGGAACTCTCATCTTCATTATGAGCGTATTAATTACTTGTTTTGAAAAAACTCTTCTGTCTGCGGAGGGGAAGATGTCCATAGCTTATGCTATAAATACACAGAATACTTTTGGGACTGCTGTACAGGTAAGTAGTGTGCAGATGCAGCTGTGTTGCAAGCTGATCTGCTATTACAGTGGTCTAGAAGGTGGTGATAGATGGTTACTTGACAAATCTATCAATGATACGGGAAAGCTTCTAAGTAAATGTTAGAGAGGGGTTTCGATCCTTGGATACGTAACTGTTAGTGTTGGTCAACCTGATGTGTGCAACTGCCTGAAGAACCCAGAAGTTGGCTATTGCTTGACTTTGTTCCTGCATTAGACGCTTAAGGACCAGAGAGGTATTTTCATACGTCTTAAACAAGGAGAAATAAGCTTGAATGTTCTGTAGTACATTCAGGACAATCCTTTCACAGTCTGATTTCCTTCAGTTGGTAGTGTGCTGTCGTGTTCTGGCTTTAAGATCGATACTCAGCTTTTAGTGTGACCGATGAAAGCTTTAAGACTAAATAGCATAAATACTACTTTTTTTTTTTAGGCAGCTTTTCTTCTACCAGTGGTGGCCCTCATGATGAGAGATGGTGTCACTGCCAGTAGTTTTAAAGAGCAGCAAGACCCAGAATGTATTATCGTTGCCCCAACTAGAGAACTGATAAATCAGATCTTCCTAGAAGCAAGGAAATTTGTGTATGGGTAAGATTTTTGATTATTACTTCAGCTGAATCAGCAGTGCTTTAATTTTTTCATTAATACTCCAAAAATTTTTCTGTGCTGATTGAATGTCTACAAATACCTGAATTTAGATGGCTAGCAGTTTTCTTACTATATGGCTATAGTATCCTAATCTTCTGCATATTGGAACGGGTGAGGGGGGGCAGCATGGGGAGAGGCTTTCTCCAGCCTGGAAAGGAGGTAACCACTAAACTTGTGTTACATCATCTTTCCTGATGAGAAAAAAAAAAATTCTTAAGTGAGTTACTTAAATTTAGTTTGCCTTGTGTACTTCATACTTGCTTTTATTTTCGTCTTCACAAAAATAGAGGTAGCGTTAGGGAGTTTTAGTTAATTTTCAGTGATGGATTCTAATAACTCTGCACTTTCCAGAGTTGCCGCTTTCTGGCCTTGGGCAGAAATTCCACAGCTCAAGCTAGCTCTTTTAGCTCTTCAAAATGGACCAAAAGGTCATTGAACCCTTGAATGTTGTGCACCAGTGAACTAGCTTTCCAGTAATCTTTCTGCTGCTGAGTGATAGGTTTTGCCAGTGCGTGGAAAGAGAATTAAATCTGTCTGTAATGACTCGTTAGTGTTGTTAGGAGGTGGAATGGAGGACTTCATCAGTGCAAAATCTGGTGGGCTAAATTAGACTTGCCTTTGCTTGTTCAAGCAGACTAATGCTTGGGGACTGTCTGCTTTTGGGAAGTACCATCATGTTTGCGTATCTGCTCACTAAGGAGGTTACTAAGAATAGCTTCTTAATCCCTAAAATATTCTAACTATGTAGCTAGCTCTTTCAATCATGGTATTTTAAAATAGATACAGATGCTTTCACAATAAAATAGCTTTTGAATTTCCTAAGTTTCTGCTACAGCTGCCTTGCAGTAAAAGCAAGATAATGCACATTTGGGGGGTAGTTAAACAATATCAGAGTGTGAATCTGTTGCCTGTGAAGAATTGCATACATATTGGTCAGTTTAGATTAACAATATTCTTAAGGTCTTTGGTTTAGTTCACGAATAGGAATATGAAATATGTGTATTAGTTGATAGTGGATAAACATTGAAATGTTATGTGTCCAGCCTGTTTCTATTCTTGACTAAAGCATTTTGAAAAGTTCCAGTTAAACCTGGTAAAAATTTACCAGGTTTCTCTGCTGCACTGTTGTTGCAAATGAAGCTGAATTAGTATCTTCAAGAACAGACAGTTTGAATTTGACTATGAAAATACTCACTGCATGCATGTAAAAGCCTTAGCAGGAGATTATAACAATAAGCTTGTAAACTTGCTCTTCAGCCGTGTAAGGTACTTTTTTCCTGTAGAAAACTACCTCTGTGAGCAAAAATTATCTGATGTAGCTCTACTGGGTAGATCTAACCAAAAACTAGGTAGGAAGAGCATTAAGTAGTTTAGTGTTTGAAGAGGTTTGCTATCTAATGCTTAAGTGGTACACTGGATCCACCCGTGTAATTTTTTCTTTTTTTGCACTGTCCTTTCAAGGTGCGAAAAAACTACTTCTGAAGATCTGAAGGCATATATATGGTGGTTCTGTTTTTTCTAAATATGCTGTATAAAAGGGAACAATGTCTAGCACCATTTTGGCTCTTCTGTCAGTAACTCTCAGCTGAAGAGAGAAGGGAGAACACAGGTGAAATAAAGTGTTCTTTCCAAGTAAACCACCTATGCAGCCTCTATTATATAGTGTGAATGGGCAGTTTAAACTTAGGGTGAGTGAGTTTCTGGTCTTGGATCCTGCTTTTGGTTATAAGATGTGCTGTATGGTGAAGGAATTGAACCACTCTAAGCTGGTTTATAGTAGATCTGATGATTTTTTACATATTTTCATGAAACAATACTCTTTGCATTCTTATGTAATTAATCTACTTTTGGTGGTTTTTTTCCTATGTAATAGAACTTGTGTAAGGCCTGCTGTGGTCTATGGAGGTACACAACTAGGCCATTCAATTCATCAGGTAATGCAAGGCTGTAATATACTGTGTGCCACTCCAGGAAGGCTTATGGACATTATAAAAAGAGAGAAGGTAAGATCTTTAAACTTAAGTCTTAGTTTTTTGCATACTGATTTTCATTCTTCAAATCTGATAGAACCAAAGCTAGAGCCTTGAAAACTAGTCGGTATGCTGCCTTTGTACAGGCACTTAAAATACAAGTGAGCTTTTCTTGGAATATCTAAATACCCTGATGTTTTTCAACAAGTAGCATGAGTGCAGATCTCTTGAGTCCTTTTCAGGGCCCACTGGAATATATCAGTCTAAATCAAACTGGCTGCAATGTTCTTGGCGATTGAATTTTATAGTTTAAATACACAGAACATCCTCTTTAGTTCTTGCAGAAAACTCCATAGCAGACTTTCATTTGATGTCCTGTTTGGTTTGCTATAATAGGTTTTATCTGTTTGAAACTATGCTAATAATAATTCTTTGAATATTTTAGTATTGATTTTATTAAAAATACTTTCCAGCCATTATAAGTTCAAATCAAAATCTGTACGTGTTACAGTGGTGGCTCAGGTATGTTGCACTGGGCAAATGAAGTTTGGAGAAACACCTCTTGGTAATAATCTAGAGAGTGACTTTCTGCAGTTGTCAGGCTCCTAGTCAAAATGACAGCCTTGGTCAGCAATAGTGAAGTTGTAATGTCCTTAATACTGCTTTCTGACATACATTTTTTCAGAACAAGGAGCTTTTTGAGCACACATGAGAGTTACATGAGAAAACCTGGCTAAAACTCTGAGTAATTTCAAAATAGTTGTGCTGAGTAGTAGTTACTCTGTGTAGGCCCTATGTGGATTACATTGCTGAACTAAGTCTTGAATCATTTCAGTGCACACATACTATTAGAATTAGTGCCGATTAAAAAGTTAGGGGTTGAGATGCAATTAAAACATAACGCACGTAGACTTTTATTTGTGAATAGCTCACTTCTAATAAAAGAAATAAGTAAAAGGTAGATTTTGACAATTAGGAGATTCTGTAAGTGTGTTGTCAATGAACCAATACGCTTTTTTCTTTCACTGAAACACTTGCAGATTGCTTTGCATAATGTGAAATATTTGGTGCTAGATGAAGCAGACCGCATGCTTGATATGGGTTTTGGGCTGGATATGAAGATGCTGATTTCCTACCCAAGCATGCCACCAAAACACAAACGCCAAACACTAATGTTTAGTGCCACTTTTCCTGAAGAAGTTCAGAGGTGAGTAAAGTAAAAATTGAAATATATCTGAAGATATACTTGTGTAGAGCTAAATGTCTGGAGAGTTGTTAAGGGTAATCCTTATGTTTTTAAAAGCTTACAATTTTGCTAAAATTCTAGATACTGAAAAGCTATGCTGTTAACACTCCTTGCTGAAGAATTACCTCTTTTTTTAGGTAACAGAACTAGGAACTTGCATAGGTTAACTGCTTAATTTAGGTGGAGACTTTAAAGTGACTTATGAAGGTTGTCTGAAGGCTTTTTAGATTCCATTTTTTCAGAATTGCACATACTGCCCCTGTCTGTTTCTTGTCCTTCCCCCGCTACATCTCTACAAGCTCAAAAAGAGTCCCTTTGCTTTTTCACAGGCAGCACTGGTAGCACCATGTCTTTGGCACCAGGTCATAATATAACCAGACATGCTAAGTAATGCTCGACTCACAAGCCTTGCTGATACACAATTCTTAATTACATGCATAAGTTGTGTTTGTTTTTAGTAGTTTTAAAGCTTCCTCAAATGGCTTTAAGATATACCTTAGAGCTCCACTACTCACTATCCTAAAAGTTCCACTTTCCAGACTGAGAAAAGAGACAGTCTGCAACAGATGGTAGTGGGATTGCTGAGCCTGGGAGTAACAGAACAAAATACCCCATTGTAGCGATCCGTGTTATATTCTTACGGGGAGCTTATGAGCTGGAGCAGAACGAATCACCCGAGCGCCAATGTGGTGTGCAGTGAGACCCATTTATTGTTTACAATGCTTCTCTCTTTATAGACAGTGGATTCTTGCTCACATAACTGGTTACATAGTGATTGGATATGTTCCTTGTCACACAGACAGTATGCATCTCTTAAGGCACTGTGATTGGATAGAGGGGTTAGTTCACTCGCAGTTTCTGATTGGTTAGTGTTAATCAAACAGAGACTAGTTAGAGATATAATTTCCCACATGATAATGTTGCAGCTGGGTTTCAGCTGCTAAGTTTCCCAGAGAGAGTAGCATATTTTTCACAGTTCTAATTTCTGCTAGAATGATAGCAACACCCCTTCCCTGTAGGCGGATGGAAATTCTTCAGTATTTCCACTTCTGAAGAGACAGGCATCTGAATACTCATTCTGAAATTGGAGGAGTCCAAACTTCAGTTTGAGCAGTTGACATAATTTTGGTGGCTTTTGTAGTAGGGATACTGTTGTGATAGTATCACTAAAAAATACTAGTAAGCACATTACAGTTTGAGAGCATGTCAAGTGATCAGACGGTTGCAGCAAAGTACATTGGTACATCAGTGAGTCAAATCCTGACAACTTTATTCTGGCCTTAAAGCCTGAAAGATCTTTTTGGAGGTGGAGAGAAAATGTTTTCAGTAGTTGGCTGTCCAGAATGAAAGAAGTGAATGGGCTGCTTTCCCTATTCAATTGGTTGATACTGACAGCTGTTGGGGAGACGAATTGCTTTTCATTAAGTAGGACTGGATTCACTTTAAGCTCAGACTTGAGTCGCATGTTATGGCTTAGGTTCCTTAGTCAGGACTTTTTTCGAAAGAGCTTTTTGTGTTGCTTTCTATGCACTGGACGTGAAGCACACTTGTTTATTAATAAGGTAGTACAATTTAGTAAAGTTCTTGTGTGTTACGAGTCATGCCAAGGAATTACCTGTTTTGGTAAGTTTGATCTCTCAGATAAGGTACCCGTGTAAACAAAAGTTTCTAACTATGGTAGATACAGTAAATAAATGCCACGAGTAAACTGTGTTTTTAAGCAGTGCTTTTGTTGAGCAGTCAAAAAGGATGATGATGTCTCTTAGAGGCCTGTTTTGAATTCTGGCCTGTGTAGAATTCTCCTCTGTCCCTCCAACTAGTGATGAAATGGCACCCCTGGAACAGTTTTGTGACCATGTAAGTTGGTAACCCATTGTTAAGGGTTGAGGAGCCGAGGCAGATAA
>NW_010402328.1:0-388 GCF_000710305.1 Buceros rhinoceros silvestris
GGGGGGGCGGGGGGCGATGCAAAATTTTAAGGGCAGAACAACCTGTTTTAAGAGCTAAGAAACCTCTATTTTAGGGCAAAAAAACCATTATTTTAAGGCAAAAATCTAGTTTTAAAGGTAAAACTCCCTATTTTAAAATTTTTTAAATAAAAAAAAACTGAAGTAGGGCAAAAATCACTATTTTAAGGACAAAACTCTATTTTAAAAGGGAAAAACCCCTATTTCAAGTAGAAAACCCATATTTTAGGCACGGGGGGGCTGGCCTGTAAAATGGGGGTCTCAGGATGTCTTCTACAAGGTCATGGATGGGAATCTGCAAAACGCATTCAGGGCACAAGACATTAGGGGGGGGAAGCGTCCGGGGGGGGCTGTTGGGTTTTTTTTTTTA
>NW_010402329.1:0-427 GCF_000710305.1 Buceros rhinoceros silvestris
CCACCCCCCCCGGCCTGGGTTTCAGTGATTCTGTCTCGCCAGCCACTGACTCGGATTGACACCTCTGCCCAGGGAGGTAAAACGGTCCCCAAAAGCCCCAAATACTCACCTGAAGCCCTGCTGGTTCCAGGCCTGCCCGTACATGCCGTAGGCAGGGACCTGCCAGCCATTGGGCACGTACTGGCCGAGCTGGGCATTGCCGTACCACTGGCCCCACTGCCCGTACGCCGGCGGGTACCCGATCTGGTTCTGCAGGGACAGAGAGACCGGTGTTAGCGGCGTCCCGGGAAGCAGCGACTTACCTCCATTTGAGAACTGCTGCGCTGCCCAGTCCACCTCTGAGGGGGGCTTAAATGGCTCAAACGACACCGAAATGGCCACAAAATGACACCCCATTTAACTACCATCCGCCCCCCATCAACAGTGC
>NW_010402329.1:651-3037 GCF_000710305.1 Buceros rhinoceros silvestris
CCTGCCACAGGCTGGAGCACATTTTGTGAGCTTCCTCCTTAATTTTACATCACACCTAACTAGAGTCCCCCAGTTCCAAGGATTTTTAAAAACTTTGTATCCAGAGGAGGACACTCTGGCCTCAAGTTGCCCCGGGGGAGGTTGAGGTTGTCCCCGAGGAGCCATTTCTGTCCCGTTGGGGTTGTGCCGGCGTGTCCCAGGCTGCCCAGGGCAGTGGTGGAGTCCCTGTCCCTGGAGGGGTTTCCCAGCCATGTGGAGGTCCATGCGGTGGAGAAAGCAGCTGGTGCTTGAGGTGTGTCTTGCTATTAACAACTCTGTGGTTCTGTGAAATAATCCATAACCCAGGTGATGTGCACTACACCAGGCCTCTAACTGGTGCCTACACAGATCTTAAAGCCACTTAACTGGCTTTCAGCAAAGACTAACTAGCAGAGGAGAAGTTCTGACCTGCTGGACCGGACTGATCATGTCTGGCGTCTCCTTGCCCCAGTAGCACTTCACGACGTGTCCTTCTATAGTTGTCCCATTGACGGAAACGATGGCGTGTGCGGCGCTCTCGTGGGAGTTGAACCTGTCAAGGCACAAATTGTGATGGGACACTTAACTGGCTTTCAGCAAAGACTAACTAGCAGAGGAGAAGTTCTGACCTGCTGGACCGGACTGATCATGTCTGGCGTCTCCTTGCCCCAGTAGCACTTCACGACGTGTCCTTCTATAGTTGTCCCATTGACGGAAACGATGGCGTGTGCGGCGCTCTCGTGGGAGTTGAACCTGTCAAGGCACAAATTGTGATGGGATCAACGACTCGCTCGGTGGGGAGTGGCCAGAGGTAACCCCGAGAGGGTCCCTGCCAGCTCTGCCTTATCTGGAAGCTTCACCGACAAAGCCACGAGGATGGATCTGGAAAAGACCCTGAAACTCAACCGTCTGCCTCAGTGACGCCAACAAAATGACTCCAGAGGGACAGATGGAGATTTCTGATGCTGATGGGTCCTGCACCAGTTTAACCTGGGTTAAGGGGTTTGTGCCGTAAGTCCCTCCTCATGCCAGAGCTGTAACATCAACCCGCTGCCATTGCAAGCGCCTTAACCCCCTGTTGTTATTAAATTCATCCCCAACTTGCAACCTACCGTATGAAGGAGTAGCCCTTATCCGGGAAGACTCGGATTTCCATGATCTGCCCGAAGGGAGAGAAGGTCTGGCGCATCAGCTGCTCTGCAGCAGAAGAAACAGAGCAGCAAAATGAGGTGACCGCGGAACGATTCAGAGAGCGACATGCTGCGGCGGCAGCGGCTGGAGGCCACGGTACCTGTCAGCCCTGAAGTCACACCTCCGCAGTACACCGTGCAGTTGCTCGGGCTGGACTGATTGACCACGTCATCGTAAGAGAGTTGTTTGGTGTTTGCTTAAAGAGATTTGACAAAGCTTTACGGAGAAATTGGAGCCCTGGTTGGCACAAGAGGTCAAGCACAAACACCCTCCCAGTAGGTCCAATACATGCCATTTCAAATGCCTCCCATGTCCTGCTTTGTACCCCAACAGCAAGACCTCAAAGTGAGGAGCGGAGTTAAAAAGCTGGAGTCAATCCAGGGGGAAAATAAACTCCCAGCCTGAGCGTGCAGAAGCCAAGGGAATCCCCCCACAGTGCTTCCAGTCGCTGCAGCTGAGGAACCTGCTTTATTCAGGAGGTTTGGAACGGTTCGTACCCGCTTTGCCTTTAGCACCTGCGGTCCCTCCTCCCACCGTCCCACCCATCCCTCCCGCCTCTTACGGCACAGTGGGAGGTTTGCAAAGACGCACGTCACCGAGAACCTACATTCGTATGTGCTCTTTGGAGCCGGAGGTTTCCTCGTTGCCCAGTTCGTTCTGATTTGCCTTCCACCGAGCCACTGACCGCCCATCTGCTGAATAGCATTCTCCGCGTCCTGTCCACGGGGCCAGGAGAGAAGAAAAACCCACCACTGGCACCAGTTCCTTCTGCCAAGCGAGTGACATCACCACGTGCCAAAGGAAACCCTAACTCCACACGGAGTGGTGTGGATAGGACCAAGGATGCTGTTAGGCCTCACCAGGCGCATTTCAGACCCTCTGGGCACACACCGGATGTACCAGCACTCTGTCACGTCCGGACATGGCTCGTTTGGGTGTCACTTGCTTTAGAAACGCTACGGCCAGAGCCGAGCGTCCCATTAGAGAGAAAAGCAGGGGGGGAGCGGCAGCCAGATGGAGATGGGGACCGACAGCTTTTCGGGGCGACTGCGCCGCTGCTTACCCATTTATTGAAGAAGGAAACGAAGCCGTAGCCTTTGGATTTTCCCGTCGCCATGTCCTTAACCACACGGGCGTCTCTGCAAAGCAGAAACAAGAGGCGGTTAAGCAACTTCGA
>NW_010402329.1:3077-11498 GCF_000710305.1 Buceros rhinoceros silvestris
AAGAGGCGCGTCTCCCCCCCTCGGACGCCCCCCCCGCCTGCCACAACAACTCGAGTCACACGTACAGCTCATTTGCATCCTCCACCTTCACTAACGGTTCATCGCAACCAGCAACACAGTCAAAGCAAAAGGCTTCTCTTCTAAATATGACTTAACGAAAGGCTTTGCCAGGTAGTAGCAAAATTAAACAGAATTGTGTAAACATGCAAATCAACAGCTTCTCTAAGGAATTACGAATTCGGAACAGCTGGTTAAAACACAAAGCATGGTCAGAGCACCCTGCGAAAGGCTCGCTTAAGGCTGACTAACGTTAGCGGAGCTCGACCCGTGCAGTTTATAAACTTGCTACTCGCCAACACATTCTACCTACTCATTCGAAATATTAAATAGAAAAAATGAAATAAAAAAAGATAGGAATTAAAAGGCATACGTCGCCTGTTAACTGAATTCTTTAATTTTCGCGGGTCAATTCGTTACCCCCTTTTTGGCCTGTGGGCAGCTGCAAATTTTGAGAGATTGACATTTTCAGAAATTATTGAAGAAAATAAAACACCGAAAAACATTCACGTCTTAAAAACTACATATGACAACATCATTTAAACGGCATTTGTACAACAGCAATCATACAGGACTGAGTGGAAACTACGAGATAGAGATAAAAAAGATTAAAAATAATCGATAAAAGGAAATAAGAAAACTACAACGTTTGTCCACTGTGAACTGTAGCTTGTAGCCAGGGCAATTCTGTCCATTCTTCAGAGCCACTCTGCAAAATAACCAGAGCCCTATTATTTGAGATTGAGTGACAGCGAGCACCCAGCTAGCAGTGCTAACCCCCGCGTGTGGAACGCCGTTCCACGGGCGCTTCCCAGGCAATCTGCGTACGAGCCGGCCCAGTGCCGAGAGCCTCTCGCTGCGCGCCACTCCCTCCTCCCCTCCTCTGCCCCGCACGGGCAGGCAGGGAGAGAGCAGCAACAATGATGCCAAACCAGTCAAAGTCATGCGGTGTCACTGTATAAAATAACCGGGGTGAGAGAAACCAGCGTTGACATGTGCACGACATTCCAAGACTGGTGAGAAGAGTCACCGTGAAGAGAAGGTTCATTAAACTGACTTTTTTTAAGCTAACGCCAGCGAACGCTGCAGCTGACACCGTCGCTGGAGGCCCCAGGATGTGACACTACAGCAGAAAAGTTCCTTCTTTCCTTCTTGGGAGACCCCCTTCCCCTTTTTTTCTTTCCCCCTTCCCAGGTTAGGTCAGAATTTGGGTCGTACGTTCTAAATTGCCTGAGAAGAGCCGCTTTGGGAAGCTGAAGAGCCTAGAGGGGGTGAGGAGGGGGGGGAACTCATCTCTACTTACCCTCAACTGAAAACTTTGAAAATAGAAACTTGAGAACAAGTGAAAACATGCGTAGAGCAAGCAGAAAAGGAAACCACAATCAGAGGGTGCTTTTACAGTGATTAAAAAACCCCTGAGACAAAGAATTACCCAAATTTCTTATGCTCTTATCATGCAGTTCAACCTTGATGTCAGTAAAAAAAAAAAAAAAGCTCAGTTTAGCACCAAGGACAATGTTAAAAAAAGGAAATAGAATCAGGAAATACTCCATTAGCACCACATTTCCAGGAACTAGTCGCTGAGGAAGAACAGGTAAAGTCAAGTCACTTCATTCCACCACTTAAGAGGCAGCAGCAGTATTTTATCAGGTTAAATTTAACAAGTAGAAAATCGAGGCCCCTTCAGCTGTATTTAACGCCTCGGGTTTGGAGTGAGAGTTCAGTCGACTCGTTAGGGGGACAACTCCTAATCTGCTGCTTCTGTGGGAGGAAAAGAACCGAGTCTGGGTTTGGACGGTGAGTCTGAGCGGGGCGAACCGCCAGCATTCCACAGGCTGAGAGCCCTGAAAGCTGGAGCCCCACTCCACTGCCCGTCACCACCTCCACACAGAGCAGCCAGCAGCTCTGCTACAAGACACAGGACCTGTCGCTTCAAGCTCAGGAGGGGGGTTGGGTTTTTGTGAGGGGTTAAAGGTGACTGTCCATGGAACTGCCACCTCTGCCACCCAGCGCTGACTCGGTGAAGAGAAGTCTGTCGCAGCCCCCTCGCTGTGCCACCAGCTATCTATCGCTGCTTCCCTTCTGCACTCGCTCTGGCTTCGGAGCCCCTCGGCCCTTCCAGCTGGACCACACCAGGTCAGAGGATAATCAGACCCCTTCGGAGACAACCCTCGGGGGACAGTTACAAACAGTGCAGTTGAGCTTTACTCTTGTCAGATTCAGATTGTATTTTAAGAGACAATCAAGCTGGCATTAAGAGTAACACACTGGACTCTGAGGGGAAAAAAGGCAACAAAAAACAAACTTACTTCAATTAAAGCTTCACTACCCAACACTCCAAAGCACTCTATGTTCTTACATCACCATCAAGAAACGTCAATGTCCAGTACAGACCAGGCTACAAGGAAAATTAATGGTTTACATTTGGAGGATGGAATGAAAGAACCGCTCCTTACTCCGCTACACCCTGAGTACAGCGCACTGGCAGGGGGGGGCCCCCAACCCACCGTTCCCTCTTTTTACCACCACCCCTGAGCCGCTCCTTACTCCGCTACACCCTGAGTACAGCGCACTGGCAGGCGGAGCCCCAAAAGCACTGTTCCCTGCTTGTCACACCATCACTCTGCGCCGCAGGGAGGAGGGCAGCTCCTTGCCCCGAGATGCCCCGCAGCTGGGGCCTTCCCTTTAGCTCAAGGGCTTGTGCCGCCCCGGTGTCAAACGCTTCGAGGCCACTTTAACTGCAGCCTGTGGGTGCCCCAAAAGGTTAGTTTTGTGGCAAAGGGGAATTTAACGGCAAAAACCCCCAAAATACTGGCTACTGCTGGCTGGCACAGCACAAAAAATTGAAAGCCTCAGAGGAACGGACTCAAAGGGTCACAAGCTGCATGACAGTGACCTGAACGCTGAGAGGGCCAGGGAAAGGCAGATCCCATGTTCAGGAGTCTGTTTGCGTCCAGCGTTGCTTTGCCAAACAAGGCATGGAGTGTAAAACCAAAGCGAGGTGGACGCAACTGGTCCAGGTAAGCAGAACAAACCACAAGGAATCGGGTGGCACGTCCCTGCTCAGGGCGCGACCGCTGGGACTCGAGTCGCTGCACGAACTGAGCAATGTGCACTCCCGACAACTCTTGGGTCTTACTTACTGACACATTAAGGTGCCTCCATTTAGGAGAGAGAACTTTTATTTTATCTGCCCTAAGAAATTACTTACGATATTCTTCCAAACGGCGCGAAGGCTGCTTTGATGTCTTCAGTTGTGATTTCCGGACTGAGGTCTCCAACAAAGACGTGGAAATGGTCTTTTGGGGAAAAAAAGAAATAAGGATGTTAGCGTTTGAAGACGACCCTGGAGGACACGTGGACAATGGTTTCCAGTGGTTATCAAAATCTGTAGGAACTCTGGAGTTCACGATTCAAGATCCGGTCACCTCGAACACCTGGCCGTTTCCAGAAGCACACGGAAACACTCGCTCTAGAGCAGGCTGTGTTTGGACCCCAGCCCTCGTGTCCAGGGTGTGAGGAACAAACCCAACCAACACCATGATCACATTTTGCTCTGGAAGTGTTTTGTGTTCCCAAATTCAACAGTTTGGGTTACCCAGCAAACACACCACATGAAACCACAAGAATTCAACGTACGTGAACCCTTGTGCAAGTGGACCATGACTGAAGGCAGCACAATGGAAACAACAAGCCCGTCGATTTATACCAGAGCCATAAAAACACGCACCAAGGAGAAACTAAAGGACAGTATTTCCACAAAAATAAACTGCTAACGAACAGAACCCCTCGCCCATGGCTTTGGGTGGTTAGTGAAGACTAAGAGAGGTTCTGTCTGATGTTTAAGATACAATTACCCTGTGAACAGAGTGGTGACAACAGTACTACCTGATGACAAAGACTGGATTTGCTCCTTAGTTTATTAACACAAGCTCATTAATATCTTCAGATTACGATCAATTACTGCAAATAATTGCACGACTGTTTCAAGACCACTCATGCCAATCGAACCCGTACTCCAAGCGCGAGCAACACTTACTGCTGGTGTCTTTCTTCTGGCTGCTGGGGGTCGTCGCCCAGTTCACTTTGACCTCCTGCAAACACCAATCGCTCACGTTAGATCAAGCAACCCCCAATCAAGCTCAGACCCCACCAGCGTTTTGCTCTGTCACTACGGGGGAACCTGAGGTGCAAGTCTGGGGTGAAAGCTCTGGGTTCAAACACATTTCCTGGGAGAGGGTTCATTCCTCCCAACTCCGTTTTACTGGTGAAGAGCAAAGCCAGGAAATGGCTGCACTGGGGATGGTGTAGCCAGGCGGGCTTTTCACAAGGATGGGGAATGAGGAATGAGGTTGTCTCTGCTCCCTCCCAGATCTACATCCCCACACTCCTCCTACAACATCTAAACAGCTTCTCTTAGTCCCTAAGACCTCTGTCCAAACAAAGCGCCTGTCCCCTTCGTCTCCGGTGACATTCCACCCATGCCACCCTGTTTGCCAGCTGCAGCTCACCCAGTAGACATGACAGCTTACCTTACCCATTATCTTCCGGCCGTTCATGGCAGCCAGCGCTGCAGCCGCATGCCGGTGCTCATAGAACTCCACGAAGCAGTACGGGTCGTTCCCAGCTGTCTGATAAAAGAGCCAAGCGGTGGATTACTGACACAGACCTCTCCCCATCACCACCCTGCTCTTTTTTACTCTGTGCAGAGACCACAGCACTAACAATGCTCCAGGAGGTTCCAGTTTTGCCTTAAAAAGGTAAAAATATGGCAAAGAACTTTTCATGTCTCATCCTCAACACCCACATGTATTAACCTGCTTGCTCCCTCTCGTAGTATCACCCCATCTTTAAACGTAACTTGGGCACAAGGCAGAAGGGATGCCCAAAGCACACAACTGTGACCTCCAGCCTTGTCACATCCCTCTGATGTGGTCACGCTGTATTTCCAGTGGAATCTGGAAACACACAGCCATTCGCCACGAGAAACATTAAAACCATTAGGTGAAGGCCCTTACATCCATTATCATTTTGCAGTTTTTGCATGGTCCGATCTGGCTGAACAGCTGGAGGATCAGGGCTTCAGTCACATCTCTCGACAGGTTTCCCACGTACCTACGGGATGAAACGCAAAGTCAGATGCTGTGACACAGGATCAAACACAAAGGCAGACGCCATCCCGATGCTCTGCTCTGCTCTGCTCATCAGTAACCAAGCAAACACAGCTCTAAGCTCTTCCCCCAACACCCAACCTGCCAGCTCAGGACATCAACGGAAGCATGTGGCATTATGATGTCCCGATTCATGGAGTGATAGGACAGAAATTGCATCTGTCCTCACTCCCACCCGAGGTCTGTGCTTCTAAAACGTGGTTCGAAGCTGGACACAAAGCCAGGTATGGACAACTTGACCCACCAAAGGGATTTCCACGTACAGAAACGCAGTTCCGATGGCCACACACAGCCATCATTCCCCCGGCACCATCTCCTGAGTAGCTCAACCCAGTGTTTAGCAACCACATTTCAAAAGATTTAGTAGTTCCTTTTAAAAAAGGACTCATGGCCTGAAAGCTTTAGATCGGCCTGAACTGACCGAGGGCAAACATGCTCCAGGGTGGGCATTGCCCACCCTTATCCTTCAGGATCAGGCTCCTCAACACAAACAGATCCTGAACCCCTGCTCTGACGCAGGGTTTTGGCCCCCTCAGCCACAAAGACGGTCCTCAATCCACAAGTGGGTGTTTTTGTTGTTGTTGTTAATCCCAAGTCATGGGACTTTTAAAAAAAGCACACGGAGAAACCTCAGCTCCAAAGGTGTGAACCGCGATCCAAACTGGCCCGGCACGCACGTTGCAAAGGTCGTGTAAGAAAACAACAAGGCACCAAAACCAGGGACTTCTCACACTCCTCCTGTGGTCACAAGGCCGTGACCAACCTCCTAAGCAGACGGACGCGTGTGGACGCGTGCCACTGTGTGGTTCAGCGAAGGAGAGAATGGAGGAACAAGACACGCAGCCTCTGTTTGTCTGTCAGGAGTGACTCGGCAAGCTCTGTATTAATAGTTCGATCGACTATTTTAGGCAGGACTCAGAATTGTTCTTCTTTCTAAAAATCAACACATGCTTCACCAGAATGAGACTCACAGGCAATGTCTCGCTCAAGGCAAGTAACTCCTGCACTTCAATGAGGTTTCCTAAAAAAACCAGGGGCTTAGGGCACTTCATCAAGGCACCAGAACATTCTACCCCGCGTCAAGTTCAACCAAGAGCCAGAACTAGCAAAACTCCCTCTTCTCTCTCTTTTTTTAATATTATCACCCTTTGGATAATGAATAAGCTGCACTAGCGCGGCGAGTCTCTCATGTCACCTTCGAGGTCAAAGTTTATTACCGGCTTGTTTGTGACCGAAACAAACCTCGACAGGGTCCGCACCCGACCTTTGTGCTCGTACTGGGTGCTCACCCCGCTGATCTGACAGGCTGCTCCCGGAGCACTGGATTCTCATGAACGAACTGGTCGCTGTTGCTTTGCAGAGGAACAACTACACAAGGTAAACCGTGCAGGCAACTCCGTGTATGCACTGCACATGGACTGAAAATACCAAACTACCGGGTGCTGGCACCTCTGTGTCATTTTAGAGACACAAAGTCAATCAGAAGTAGACGCGTGGCACAAGTATCTTATGCACTTATATGAAAAATACACAGAAGAGGTCTTTGTAAATTCAAAAACACTGTCTGCCCTGTAACCACTCTGCGAAGTTAGAACCCTTGCCGTTGAGGAGTGGCTCTCAAGGAAGGTTACTGGCCACGTGCACCAAGCTGCCTGTCCAGGAAATCATTTACATACGTGATACAGCTCCTAACACCCCTCTGAGCAGAAACAGGGTACATGGAAATGGCAAAAACCAAACAGCCACTTCCAAGAACCTCGGGAGTCTGTCCCAAAAATATGACTTGAACGTGCTAAAGGAACTCAAGGAAAGGCACCAGACCACTTTGCAGTTCATTTTGGTGGCCCCTCATGATGCAGCAAGAGGATACAACTGAGGAGGGAGCCCCGCAGCCCACGTCCAGATGGGTTTTTTGCAGCACTCCCTGTGAAAATCCTCATCCGAGCAAATATTTAACACACACTTCAGACCCCAGCTGGAAAAAGAGAACTTTCAGCTGCTTTTTCTTCCTTCAAGCTGCTCGTTCTCAACCCCATCTGTGAAACTCAGCTCGTGACAATCCTCCGTATGGCTCGAGGAATTCACTGGGAGCGAGTCAGAGAAATACTGTTCTTGGGACATTGCTCAATACTCGGCTCTACACACAGAAATCCAGCGGTGTTGATGCGACGAGCCACACGTGCTCAAGGGCAGATAATTCATTCGCTCCAGCACGCGCCATGTACGGCCGAGACCACCAGACTCCAGACACCATTTCACTGGGACGGGGTGGGGGGGGGAGGCAAACATTTTTTTCTAAATAAACATGCAAATATGCCAACAGGTCTGGCCTGTGTTTGCAGATGCCAAGAATAGTTCCAAAAATGCACGCGCTAGGAAGACAACGGGATCGTATACACAGGGAGGTGGACGGAGTGTTTACCGCTCCGGAAAGCCTGGACCAGAGGAGCTGGTCTAAGTCACGTAAGAGCCGTGTTTTGCTGCAGTTACTCAGTCGTTTCTCAACCCCTGGGCTAGGTGCAGCCACTATCCAAGGGCAAAACTTTCCCCCGCTTTGGAAAAACTCCCCCTCCCTCCAGGCTTTCCTCCCCTCAGCTCCTGCACTGAAACGCAGACCAAAGCTGAGGTGGCACAGAAAGGCTGGGGAGCGTGATTTCCCTGATCTCGCCGAGGGAAACCACTCCAGAAAAAAACGGAGAGAAACACACAACCGAGTGAGCTCTCCTGTGCCTTTAACATGCAGCTGAGCCAAAGTCCAAACCCCTCTTGACAGTGGCTGGTGTCAGCTGCCGAACACCGCTAAAAAAGTTGTTTGTAATTAAAGGAAACCCAGTTTAACACGTCGAGGAGCTGCCCTACAGCTACGATTAGTTCCTGGGGAAATGGCAGGCTCGCAGCGTGCTTGAAACACCTGGACAAGTGCTGATTTCATAGGAACCCCCCCGTTTATTCCCATCGAACTGCTGAAACGTGGCAGTGGAGCTCCAACTGTTAGATCAGGGCAGCCCTCCCCGCCTCCCCTGAGCTGGCGGCGCTAACAACGCAGAAAGGGCAAAATTCAGCCAGATTCTCGTGAAAACGAGTACCGGGGCTTACAACTCCGCAGCCCCCTTCTCTCCAGCTGGGAGCCCGCGGAAGGGGGCAGAAAGCACTGGGAAGGGTCGATGGGGTCAGGAATAGCCGGGCACGGGCG
>NW_010402330.1:0-211 GCF_000710305.1 Buceros rhinoceros silvestris
CACTCAGTGCTGCACAACCCAACTCCCCCAGCAGCAGCCCCACTCCTGGAGGTGTTGGGGTGCAGAGGGCCCTGAGCCACTCCAACCCCACCCCAAGGACCTCACTAATGACCTCCAGCCCCAACGAATCTCCCCCAGGACAGAGCAGGGACCCGTGGGGGATTTTCCAGTTTTATTCAAAAAATAAACTTGAGCAGGAGGGTGTTAAGTT
>NW_010402330.1:1672-2854 GCF_000710305.1 Buceros rhinoceros silvestris
AGCTCCCCAACCTGTCACTTAGCAATTCTCCGTTCAGGGCACCCACTCTGGCACCTACCACCACTGGCAGCCAGCGGGCAGCTCCAGAGGGTTGGTGGGACAACTCCCGGGCTCAGCCAGGTCCCCTGTCTACCAGGGCCGTGGTGGTGGGGACACGGGACACTGCAATACCGAGCACGGTCCAGCTCCCGGTGCCACCCACAAACCCTCATGCTCCACAGCACAGGACAGCAGCTCCGCTGGCATCATGCTGGCACCCACCAGCGCCCCGCGGCCATGCCACCGGCACAGACACTTACCTCTGCTTCTCCAGGCAGAGCGAGACATGCTCGTCGTAGCGGAAATAGTGGGCGCGGGAGTGGTCAAAAGTGCTGTAGGGAAGCCCCATGGGGTCACCCCCGACTGTGTCTGGGGAGATATGGGGAGAGGGCAGGAGTCAGCCCTGCCTCTGCCCTGCTGGCACCTCCCTGGCTGGCTCTCAGAGACACCCCTCCACCCCAGTCCAGCCAGCTGCCTCTGCACTGCCCACCCTCGCTGCTGGGCTGTGTCACCCGGTCAAGGCCGCGGGACTGGTAGAACTCTCGGATCCTCTTCTCTTCACCTGCAGGCAAGAGGTGGGCACTGCTCAGGAACCCCCTCTTTGTCACCACCCATCCCCCCAGCCTGTCAAGGCTTCCCACTCCATGAAATGGGTCCCAGGTTCCTGATCCAACGACCTCACCTTGGCAAAGCAGCCAACTGCCAAACCCTCATTCCCCATCCACTTCCTCCGTGCCCACCCTAGGGGTCCCCACCAACCCCCTGCTGCAGGCTGGGTACCCATCCCTGCCCCCATGCCCCCTCACACCTTTCCCTGTGACCTGTGACATGGTCAGCAGCATCTTGAAGGCCTCAACCCCAGCAGGGAGGTGCCCCCAAAAGTTCCTCCCTGGGCCCTTTGCAGGTCACCCCAGAGGATCCTGGTGACCCCCGGCCCTGCCCACCCGACCCCACGGCCACTCACTCTCCTGCAAGCCGGGCACCAGCTTGTAGACAATGTCCTGCATGACACGGTCCAGCTTGAGGTTGAGCAGGGGCTGCGTCTCGTGGATCTTGGTGTTGCACATGGGGCAGTACTTGCTGGTCTGCAGGTACTTGACAATGCAGCTCTTGCAGACTGTGGGCAGAGAGAGGGGGTGCCAG
>NW_010402330.1:3085-3394 GCF_000710305.1 Buceros rhinoceros silvestris
GCACTCAGTGGTGGTGGTGGCGTCGATGAAGTAGCCGGCGCACAGGCAGCACACGATGTGCTCGTTCAGCTCCTTCATCTTTACCTTCACCTCCTCCTGCCGGGGGGAGTGACACCGTCACCCAGCCCCCACCCATCAGGCGGGCGCCCCACACTCCCGCCCCACAGAGCGGCCCCTGCCCACACCACAGAAGAGAGCAGGGACAGCACGGTGCAGGGGACACAGGGCAGGGGGCAGCTCCCACTCGGCGCGGGTGCAGGGACCCCCCTCCAGAGCAGTGCAAGGGGACCTGGCCCCACCTCACCCATT
>NW_010402331.1:0-3960 GCF_000710305.1 Buceros rhinoceros silvestris
GTGACACCGGGGAAGGGAAGTGACATTCAGACACACCTCAGCGAATGAGTGCATAAAAAGGGGCATGTCGAGAACATGGGCTGGCATTCTCTGCTCTGTTCACCAGTGGCTTTTTTGAACTTGGGCAAGCCGCAGCACTTTTGAATTCTCTGCCCCTGGGATTAAGAGAAAGCTTCTTTCCATCGGAGAGAGAAACAATATCCGCAGTATCTCAATAGCCCTGAAAGCAGTAAAAGACTCCTTTTGTGAAGGAGATAGACCTTTCTGCTTTGCCGATGACCGGCAAGGGGTAGACGTTTTTGGGCTCACTTTACCCAACAAGGAGTAAAGCTGTAAGCCCCTAAAACCCTGCACGGAGAGGGGATGAGACATCGATGGTGGATGGGAACGCGAAACTCTTTCTAGAACTACTATTTTATTTTTCTGCTTGCCTTGATATTTACTTAGTAATAGATGGACTAGTTTATAATTTTAAACTCATATAGACATATCCAAGCATTTTAAATATGTAGGAAAGATTTGTGTGCTTTTTACTGTGGTTCTCCCTAGACACTGTCACCTACACCTTAGTATAACTGCAGTCCTGCTGTAATACTGCTACAATCCAGTAACAGTCTTTGCTTTGTTAAACCTGTCGCTTTTGGCAACTGTACTTTTTCTTCTATCATATTTCTTTTCTGCAAATATCTGCTTAATGCTAATGGAAAAATTGCCCCATCATTCAGCATGATAAACATATGGACATATTGAAGCAAATCCACTGAAGATTCACAAAGATGAATAAAGGACTGGAGCTTCTGACATATGAGGAGACACTGATGGAACATTTCAGCCTGGAGAAGGGAAGGCACAGGAAGGTCTTACCCATGTGTATGAAAACCTGATGAGGGAAGTAAAGAGGACTGGGCTTATCCCTGAGCACCTGCCTTAGGTGCCTCTGCTCTGAGCAGGAGGCTGCACTAAATATTTGCCAGAGGTGCTTTCCAGTATCAACCATTCTGTGATCCTACAATTTTCTGTGACAGTCTAATTAAACTAATAAAAGAAAGATTATTGACATTACCTATGATCCCTACTAAAAAACCTAGTAATTTAAAAACTATTACAGAGGAAAAATTATTATAATATTAGTAAAAAAGGCAAATTTTAATTTATCAAAATGCTAACTTGTGTTAAAATTATAGTGACAAATTGTAGGAAATGTTAATATTTATATTAGGAAAATACAGGCTGAATGTGTCTCTATCTTTGGAAAAATACCAATATGGATTCTGAGAAAGAGAAAACAATGTCTTTTCATACATTTACAGAGTATAAAAATCTGTACACTTACAGAGTTTCTTTCAAATATGCACAATGGAGATTTTCTTCCTCGTAAAGAACATTCATCTTGTTGCATCTGCTCTTACTAAAGTCAAGATTACTTTTCTTTATATAATTGTTATCCTGTGGTACCGAAACAAACACCCACACACACACACACGAGGCACAAACTCATTCTTGGTCTCTATGAAAACCTTCTATTCTACCGTTTCAAGTGCCTTCCTTCTAGGGTTATTGCTGTCTTAATTCAGTGAAAATACTTATCCTCTACGAACAACAATTTCTGTTGTCCCAGTTTCCATTTATCTGTGTGCAATACTTATTTCTCAAAATTTTCAACATGTCAAATGACCATGCAAGCTCAACCACCATCCCCTGCCAAGGTCTATCGCAAATTTGAAGTCACGTGACACCAAGTAGCTAAGAAATAGAGATAATGTGCTTTCTCAGACCTGTCTATAGATCAGTAAGGCTAAATAAGTTTTAGAGAAATAGGTAACTGCTAGTCTTAGTAATCACCGAATCTCTGAATTCAGTTAGAAATCTGTTAGTGACGCCTTGCATAGCACAGCTGGCAAAAGCATTTTTCTTTCTGACAATATGTTTTATTAGTCATTTGAAAATGATTAGTGATATCTAAAACTTTGTTGCTTCAAACAACAAATGAAACTTCTAATGTAGCACATCTGTGGCTCCTAATTTGATGGTTCAATGTGTAGTATTTCTGCTCTTCTTCCACAGTTGTTTTCTGTTTGCCTCCCAATCCGAAACCACACTATGAAAAAAGACCGTGTGCTATTAGGACATGAGAATAATTTCAGAGTAAAATCACCTTGACGAGACTTCTGTGTTGTCATCCATTTTGATTTAATCATCAAAATAAATGTCTTCAGAAAATTCTCTTATAATGAAGAGAAGACAAGTATTTGAATTCCATCGTTTATAATGAAGAGAAGACAAGTATTTAAATTCCATCGTATCAGGACAAATGTCATGCTGAATAATTACATTACATTTCTGTGAAACTCTATCGGTCTTCTCTTTGACAAACTTTTTCCCAGATTCACACAAATATTCATATCTCAAAGACCAACACGACTTTCTAAAGTTCTCCAGGAAATTTATTACTTTACTGTCTTTGATTTAAAATTACTTAGGTGCATCTTTGGCCACATTCGTAATTTATCATTTATTGAGGAGAAGCAGAGCACCTTTCGACTTTCCTAATGACTGATGATGTTAATATATGAGAAGACTCAAGCACAGTAAAAGCTGAGCTAATTGCTCAAAAAGAGTTCAAATGAGGGAATGAAGATCAAATGTTACTTTTAGTAGTAAGTGGTTCACTTAAAACAACTAGTGAACAGTCATAAACATCAGAGATGCAGACGATAAGCAACACAGTCTGTTGCAGAGTAAACTTAATATTGTGATTCCATACTGTGACCCACAAAATCTGCAAACTTTACTAACAATTACAGAAACAATAACCAAAGAAAACAAAATCTTTTCAGAAAGGGTGAGAAAATACTATGTTGCTCACAATGCATTAGTAAGTGATATTTGCTGCATTTGAGTTGTGAAAATATGTGTACTGTTGACTTACCATGCTGTTCAATAGAAGTTGCTTACATGCAATAAAATTGTTTAAAAGTATTTGAGCTTTCATTTAAATTTTTTGATAGATCATCTCTCACTGTTTAGGAGATGAAAAGCATAAGTTCCAAGATGTAGCAAATGTGAGAGCTACACAGTTGGACCCTGTGCTAGTTCAACATTAAGAACATGTGCATGACCCCATCTTCCACTCAATGAAGGGAAAATTACATGTTTTACTTTCATGTCTGAAAGTTCCTGGAAGATTTATCTGAACATATGCATACACGTGTATTTGCATATGTCCATATCTACCTATCTGGATTTCATTCATAGTGAGAGATGAGAAACAGAAAATTCTAGGACATGATTTATGTCTGTATAAGTCATGAGCCACATTCTTAAGATGACTCTTTCTCTGTGACTCTCTCTTGACTGCAAACATTAGAACTAGTGTGACTGGTATTTGCCCGTATTTCAGAGATACGTAGTCAGAGTCTCATTTGCCTGTTGGTTTAGGTAGGTATTGTTCCCTTGCAAAGACCATTAAAAATGCCAGTGGGACAAAAAAAGATCAAGATAAAACTCTAGAAACATTTTGAGATATTTCCATAATTTTTCACTTGTTTGTTTTTTGTTTCTTTCGTTTTGTGTTGGGGTATTTTGTTTCATTTTGCTTTTAAAATCTGTAAGGAAATCTCTTTTTAAAGTGAAAAATTATATTTTTTTTAAAATTGAATTCTCCTAAATCTTTATCAAATAATCTTGGAATTAGCCACTATTTGGAGACTGGGGCCAATTGAAATAAATTAGTGGTTTCCAGTTGATTGAGAGAAGTGTTATCCTATTACCAACTTATCTGAGATATAAAGCATCTCAATGAAATCTAAACTTTCCATAAAAAAATGTGAAAATTGAAGAAACTGGTAATGTTATTTTGAGGCATTCTTTCTACTATATATTTTTCTGTATGTTCTTCTTGGCTTTACAAAGTTACATTACCAAGTTAAAGTTATATTATAAAGTTATAAGATATATATA
>NW_010402332.1:0-233 GCF_000710305.1 Buceros rhinoceros silvestris
GTGGGGGTCAGGAGGTGGCAATGCATGGCCCAGCCACCCCGAGTGGCTTCTGCTGGGACCTGGTGGCTTCTTCGGCTGAGACCTTGTCCGGGGGGTGGCTGCACCCCTGGGCCGTGAAGGTCACACACGACGGCGAGGTTCCCCCCGGACAGCCTCCAGGGATGCTCCCCCCTGCCCTGCCAGGCTGGGGTGCTCCCGGGGAGCAGGACCCCGCGTTTGGGAAGATCTCAGTG
>NW_010402333.1:0-5133 GCF_000710305.1 Buceros rhinoceros silvestris
TACATCAGGAATAACCTAACTGGGGTTAATGGAGGTTGCCTCGCCGCTTTTATTTTTAGATTATTATTCTTTCTCCTGTGCTACAGTCCTCAGAGAGGTTCCTGTGCCTTTGGCGAGGGTAGCTACCAAGGAGAAAGAAAAACAACAAAAAAACCCAAACAGAGACTACAAAAGGCTAGTGGGACATTCCTCCTCGATGGCTTGAAACAAAGGAGGACTCTGCAGTTGGGCACTTGCTTTCTTGCCTTTCCACCATAAAATTGGAGAGTAAAATGCAAACACGCACACTCCTTGCCGTAAATAATCAGTGCAAACATCTCATCAACCCCCTCAGAGATGGCAGTATCTTAGTAAGATCAGCCAACCTAAGCGGAGGACGGCAGGGAGAACAACTGGGTTCCAATCAGCGATCCCTGCACCATCTCAGACAAGTTAGAACCTGCATTTCCTAGTCTCCCACACTAAAAAAAGAGACGTGGGATATTACTGCAATTATTTCTTAATTGAAAAATAATCTCTGAGCGTCACACCACTATAAGCAGAAAGCATGTTACCACTGTCACAGCCGGCACGGTGCTGCGAGAGCCGCGGAAAAGCAGAAGAGCCTGCGGAGACTACTGGGTTGTACAGAAGCAGCAGATGACACAGCAGTACTGCCGGCGACGTCAGAAACACTGCGAAACAAATCAGCTGCACTGTCCCAAGGAGTCATTTCCTGCTCTTCAGTGTGGTGGGCAATCTTGGTGTCCTGAGGTTGCGCTGCCTTAACACACTGCAGTCCTGCGTCCGGCGAGGTGGAAGGTTCGCAGCTCACCATCGCACAGAGCTTGCACTGCTCTCCTGCCGCCCGGCTCCCTTATCCCCTGCCCACTTCCTCCACCAGAGCTAGGCAGGAAGTTTTGCTTTTTAAAATTATGCCCTATTTTAAGCAAGAACAAACCTATAATGTATTTAAATCTTTTGTCAGCTGAAAGCATAGAGAAGAAGGATAGATTAGGCCGATGCAAAAGTTTTGTGTTTTTTCTTATCTGATATACAGTGGTTGCGTGTGACTGTTGCATCACGGGTGCGCACAGCCTCCAACAGCAGCAGCCTTGTGTGGCTGCCTGAGGAAAAGCAGAGGGTGAGCACTCGCAATAGCTCCCCCTAATACTCTTTCAGCATCTAACTAGTCTGAGCTCAGGGCTTCCCGAGTCAGATCTGGTTTCTGTTTATTTAATGCCTCCTTCAGTGGCCGTAAACTTGTCCCCATTCCCCTCCAACCCAGATAAAGCACTGGGATGCACAATATGCCTTGACAAGGAGTTCCAGAGAGCTCCCTATTGCACGAAAAACTACCTCGTTTACTCTGAACTGGCTCCTACTAGCTTGATTTGATTTTGCCTTGCTTTTGTACTGGGAGAAACTAGTCTATCCATCTCCTTCGTGTCGCTCTGATTTCTCTTTCATGTTGCCACCCCCTTGCTTTGTGTCTTTTTTTAGGCTTAGCAGTCTTAGCCCAGTTTTCATTTTTCATACGCAAGTTTCATCATCCTTCTTGCCTTTCTCTGAACCTTTTCCAGCTCTGCTGCATCATTTTTGGAAGAAGGAAACCAGAACTGTACGTAACATTCAAGATATGGGAGAAACATGGATTTATACAGTGGCATAACTATGTTCTTGTTCTCAGATTCTTTTCTTCACATACCAAAGAATACAATTTCAGATCAAATGTGAAAGGCTCCAGCAAGTTTCTGCTAACCTAAAGGTCAAGTAATCAGCTCCACAGGAATTCAGAGCAGGTACTAGGCAAGGGGCAGCAGGTTGCCATGTCATTTGTATACACAGAGGAAGGTGTCCTTCCAAGCCCACTTCTTCCTTCATCGTCATTTGCCAAAATGGAAAAAAAAATCTAACAACATTAAGCATAAAACGTGTCTCTACTTCCTCATATCAAGTTCCTGACTCCACTGACTGTGAGAATTCCTCTTCCCTCTATGGCACCCTCCTTGTCTCAAGCCTAGCATCGCAGTTCCGTAGCCCTGCAAGAACTTTGCTTTACATCTCCCCAGACTCACACCCACCCTATCCCCTGCCCTCTAGACTGGGCTGGCTCACTCACTTCAGGAGTCCCCTGTTTGGTACCCTCCCTCACCGTGCTCCTGCATCCTCGGCTGGAAATTCAAGTTCTGCACCGATGGGCAAGCTACGGACAGCAGAGAGGAAGAGGAGACCCGCTGCTTTGCCCAGCGGCAGCAGGGACCAGCAAGCACAAACCAGCAGAGAAGATCCTGAAATGCACTGACTTACTCGGGAAACGAAGGAAAGCACTTACCCCAAGTCTCAAAGAGACGCAGGTACAAGTAAAGGATGGAGCTGCTGGTGCTACGGGCTCAGCTGCAGGACAGCTCGAGAATCTCTGCCTTACATTATTAGGAAGCTTTTCTGAACATTTTCCCTAAAATGTAAAGTCATCCCAAAGGACAGTTTCCTGCAAACAATTCCCGTTTTAAAAAGCAACTATTAAAAAATTCCCGGAGCGTCCTCAATAAGGGATGGAGAAAAGCCTGATGGAGTCTGGGATAAGTGATGCACAACTAGCACTGTGCACCCACTCTCTCACGCCAGAAAGTTTCTGACAAGAGACACAGGCTCCCTGTTGCATAAGCAGAAGCGTCTCAGCGGAGGCCTCGATAACTCTCATGAGAGACAGAGGGGAAAAAATATGCAAAAAACGTAACAAGTTTCACTTTCAAAGGAAAACAACATTTCCTCCTGGACATTCTTGTTGTCATTAACCTGAGGCACACAGGTACATGCCTAGCTGTCTGGCTGTCTGTCCGCAGCCAGCGCGGATGCAGCCATTCGTGCTCCACAGGCTGCCCAAGCCCACCGCAGGGACCGCGGGACGGTTACTGCCTGAGCCAACCGGAGAATTTTGAGAAACGAAGTTTTCTATAGCTAGATCTGCAGAGGCTTTTTGAGCATGGTCAGCATATCTAAATCAACTGCAGGATTCCTGATGTGTTGGAAAGGGGCTTTGTTGTTGTTTGTAATGCACTTATTTACTCAAGAAAGCTCAGCTCTGATTCAGCATCTGGTTCTCATTGAGGCTCAGCTTTTTTTAAACCGAGCTTTCCAGATGGGTTGACTGAAGCACAAGGAGGTCAAGAGACTTGTCTGAGGTCATACAGCAAGTCAGTGGCTCTGCCTGGACCCGAGCCCAGAACTGTTCAAGGCTACCACTCCTTGGCTCTTAAAGAGACAATTTTATCCCCTGTGAAGTGATCTTATCACCACGAAGAAGAGATGTGATAAAAGCAGTCCCCTCAAAGCTGCAGCCTGCTTGGAAAGAGTTATTTAATTTGGAAAAAGCTGCAGCGTTCCCGTGTCTCAATGGAGCACGTCAGAGCGAAAGGGTGTGACACTGATATACAGTGTCATCCACCCCACTCTTGTATAACCCCGTGTTCCTACAGGGCAGCTTTACACTGCTGCCGTCATCCCTGGTTGTCTACTCACAACCCGTCTAGCAGCACGTCATGTCACGAATGCTCTGCTGGTTCAGCCAGGCTGAAGTCCCTTTTCAAGGTGAGAAAACTCAAGTGCACTCAGCACCTAAAGCAGAGCCCAAGCAGGTGTTGCCACAGCCTGGCCATGAGCAGCCGGCAGCGCATCCCAGCCAACGGACCAGCACATCCCCTAAGCTCAGCTCTGTCCTCCATCACCTCCGAGTACACTCTAGGAGGCTGGGCTTCAGAAAGCAGCTCACAGATCCCACGGCAGAGCCAAGAAGGAGGTGGCCGGTACTGGGTTCTCCTGCAGAAAGCATGGCTTGGCTGTACCTCTGCTTTCCAGGGGCAGGGTGAGAAAAGCACAACAGAGGAGCATTGCCAGAAGCTACACAGCCTGGACAGGTAAGGGGTACTAAAGAGAAAACACAGATGGGTCTCCCACGTCACTCTGCAGAGCCCTTTGCAGACTGGATCAACCTGTAGCAGGCTCTGCTGCTTCGGAACACAGCCTGTTGCTCAACTCCTTCCTATAATAGATTCAGCATTTCAAGGAGCTGAAAGATGCAGAGTGCTAGGGAATGTTGCATTATCGCTCTAGCCTCGTGCTATGGATGAAAAAGCCAGGTTTTAAACTACTGTATTCTGTTTAATATATTAATAGGAAATGAAACCCTGAAAATGGTGTCCGTGCCAAAAGCAAGCATAGGTGCAGCCAGCTTTCTTATTCTTACAAGATGCATACCCAAAACTCTCTTGTATAGCCAAGAAACACCGAATAAATACCACATAGCTGCGGGAGCCCAGGGAAGAGATAACAGGGACTCTCCAGAGTTCCCAGGGTGGCATGGGGTTAGACTGTGTCCAATGACAACTCAGTGACGTCAGCCTCAGCAGCTCTTGCCCGCTCAGTTCCTCTCTCAGCCAGGGATGTACATTAACCAGTGGCCTTTGTGTCAACACAGCCTGGCTGCCGCAACAGCAGGATAACAGCCATAGCTGAACTGCTGGAGAGACTCACAGAAATAAAGCGCCATGAGAGGGCAGCTGAGCTGGTGGATGCACTACTCCGACACTGAAAGACTGTCCTAACTCTCACTGAAAGGGCACATTTGGTTTATTTTCACAGGTTCACACATAAGCTGTTTTGTAGGCTCTGAAAAAGGCACAGCCTGTTGAAAACCAGGCTTGCTCTCTCTCAGGACTTCACAAGACCACACTGGTGTGACTGACTTTGTGGTATTCCAAATCTGATTCAAGACACCACTCTGGAAAGTTGGTTTTGACCAAAAGTTGGAGACCAGATGGGACGGGGGATCCAAACCAGGGGATTAGTTTCACAGCAAGATAAACGATAGCCCAGTTTTCCACATCTCCGAGACCGTCCCTTCCAAACCACAACAGACTGTGAACCAGTCCCCGAGCCTCAGGGGCAGCCCGCTGGGTTCTTCAGCAGCCGGCTGGGAAGTCACTGCACACTGGGCAGGGGGCTCCTGCTCGGGAGACCTGTGCCAAGGGCCAGAGGAAATCCTCCGGGAGCTGTTGGGCATGACAGCAAAACGCTCCTCGGCAAACAGTGCCTGGGACGCTCCTAGGTGGCTGGGTACCGAGCTTTCCCCACAAACGACACGGAATCCCTTAG
>NW_010402334.1:0-8591 GCF_000710305.1 Buceros rhinoceros silvestris
GGGAACTGATCCCCTGCACAAACACCTGCCCAAAAGGTGTTTTGGAACCTGGCCAGGGTGTTATTCACCAGCCTCTGCAGTTTTATTTTTACATTCATTTTTCGTGTCGTTGTGACTGTGAAGAGCTGGTAGAGCTACTTTTTTTTTTTTTTTTTTGACAGTGGGGCGGATGGGGTGTAGGCAGAAGAATGAATGAATCCCAGCAAAGCCAGAGTTGAGGGTGGGTGGAAAAGGCACTCCCAGCCCAGCATGTTGGACTTCTTCCCCTTTTCTGGGAAGCCAGGGAGGGCCTCAGCCCTGCTGCATCTTACACACTAGTGAATAGAGCCCCCACATCTCTGCTGCTTCTTTGGTATCGCAGGAAGCTCCCAAAATTTTTGAGCATATGCAAATTTTTAAGGTCATCCTAGTTCATTTAAGGCACCAGGAGAGTTGCCCAAATTAGGACCCTGCTCACCAAACGCCTGTGGTATGGGCAGCAAAAATAAACAGACTCTGTGGACATGTTTGAGCTCTCGTAAGATCACAGCCAATGTGTACAGGTGCCTGCTGCTGCACAGATCTTGCCACCTCTAAGGGCTCAAGTTAGAATTAGACAATAGAAGCATTTCTGCTGCACCAGGACAGAGGTTTTTTCACTGGGTTTGAAGTTTACCTTCAATCTCCTTCTGTATTTGTGTAACAGATACAGAATACAAACTATGTCTTCAATTACACATAACAAATTTTGCCATGTTTGCCTAGGTCTTCTGTACACGCAAGTTGGCAGGCAGTCCCAAAGAAGCACAGAGACCTTTCTGTCCGTGCCCCAAGTCATAAAACGGTAGTGTAGCCTTTGGCTAGCAACAACCATAATTGCATCAGCCACTCAAACTACTTATTTTTCAGCCCATGCTGACCAATGCCCTTGGATATCACTTCTGCATGTGGCAAATCCTATGTGAATTGATGGCCAGGTTGCATTTGCCAAAGTGATTTTGGCAAATTAGTTACCCAAGTGCCACTGACATTCATTGACTCTGAAGTTTACCACTGCCAAGGCATTTAAGGCCCAGCTCAAACATAGAGTCTAGGCTATGAACTCCTGTGTGAGGTCCTGACTTCCTCCAGACACCCAGAGGGAGTTAAAAGCCTAAACAAGATATGTGGACCTTAGTCTTGAAGCCCATACTACAATATTTAGGTTCTAAATTTCTTTTTATTTTGATGTAAGTTCTGAAACATCTTTCATAGGACCTGCACCGTTTGGAAATGAGATTTATCCACCTAGGTTACGCATGTCTTCTGAACAGAAGAACGACTAAACATGTCAAAAACCCTACACCTTGAAATTCAGCTGTGAAGTCCCCTGACAGCCAGAAGCAGATGTGCAGAAAGGTGCTCTTTCCTGCTTTATCATACGGAGCAAGAACTTCCTACACACCAGGAGGAATCTGAAGTACAAGGTGACCAGGACTTTATCCTTTCTGATTGTGCTGCGCCACAGGCCACTACATAAACCAGACAATTAAGCATCAGTAATGACTGCCTGATCAATTCTTTGCTGCTTGGTCAAATTTTATCGGGTTTTGCATTTTCAGTGGTGAAAGCGTGATTCATAATCCCTGTCCCCTGTAATCTTCTGACACACTAAGAGCACTAACAATTAAAAACAACACACATTCATTCTAGTATCAACATAATGCTTGTAAACAAAAACTAAACTTCTCATGAAGATAATGAAATAGAATATTGTCACTGCACTGGTTTTATAGACAAGAAATTTTAACACGTATATTCACAGACAGGAATAGTTTTTCACTCTTGAGTCTGAGAATGCTCATCTTATTCACTGACTGTGGGGAGGAGTAATTTCTGTCTGTGCTGAAATCAGAATGCATTTTCGGGTGTACAGACAATAGATAACCCCTGATAGTCAGATCAGGATGTCTCAGAGTAGGCATGAAAGACACACTCCAGTTCATTGGCCACCTATGAAGAGATAGGCCAGAGAGGTTTATGACTAGATTCAGTGAAGGATTTACATGTCTTAAAAGTTAGTTGTCTCAGTACTTAACTCTCAAGTGCCTTGCCCCAGGACTGGCATCCCTGGTGTTGTGTTTGGCATCAGGGCTCACTCTACTGTGCATGGAGAAAGTATGTACAGACAAATCTTTTGTGCCTTGTCCAAAGCCTTACTGTCCAGCAAAGGACAGGAACAGCAGAGGAACTGTCTTGTGGTTATATTGGCACACGTGAATTACTGGTTTTCAGTAAGAGAATCTTTTAAACTAAGGCAGGAAAATTTTTTCCTCTACTTTTATGTGAAGACTGACGGGAGGACAGCTGCCCGATGTCTTTCAGATGGAGGATTCCCCATGCTTGTTCTTCATTCACCCCACAAGGAGTGCGAGTCCAGAAGGATGGCAGATGGCACATTTTGCTCTCACAACTTCCAGCTTAGGAAAGGTCCTCCTGATGCCGGTGAGGAAGACCTACTTTTAGCTTTAGAGTAGCAAATACTCATCATTATGGCTTGGCTTCACGGACGAAGATTTGGGAAGGGCTTTACCCACGCTTAGTGCAAGCGCGCTGATGGCTGAAAAGGCCAATGTGGGACAGGCAAGACCGGTTGCAAAGAGCACAGCGGAAGGCCTCCTTGGGTGGTATAGTTGAGGCATGGTTCTTTCTGCGCTGTCTTTTCTCCTCGAGACTGATTCTACGCGTGCTCTCAAAGGAGACAGCAGCATTACGTGTGGTGTGTCTCCAAATCTCCCGATTGGAGGCCAGGGTGGACCACTGATGGTGGTCAATATGGCCTAGGCTGATACTAATCTATTTCTATCAGGTGGGACATACAGATTGCAATTCAATCAAAAAATATGACACCTCTTTTACTATATGATCTAGAGTACCTTGGGGATTTCATTATCATTCAAAGAAGTTAGATATCTGGCTTTGAAACTATTTCAGCGTGGTAAGTTTTCTCGTACCTGAAAGATGAGAACAGTTCCTCGAGCTAATTCAAGGCAATACATTTCCCAGGTCAGTCCCAGGAGGGCCATGGGCAGGATCAGCTGCGGCAAGTCAAAAGTACCTTTTGCTGCGCAGCTCACAGGGGTTAGCCTGTCCTAAGCTTTTGATCCTGAACTTGCTGAAGTTGTGGTGGGAGAAGTTTCTTTTCCTTCAAAGTCCTTTTGCTGAGCTGTTGGTGAATTATATGATGGCTTCCTTTGTTTTTGTTGTGTTTTTTCTTTCTTTCTTTTTTTTTTCCTGTGGGGTTAGCTTTGATTCAACTGAAAAAAACTCCATCAGCCCCAAACACTTCTCTCATTCTTCTTCTGTTTCCAGTGCAGAAAGACAAAGGACCAAACCCTTTTGGGGTTTCTCTAGTAAAGCAAGGAACAAATTGCTTTGTACAAATCTGAAGCAGCCTCATTGACACGAAGGTATTTAATTAAAACTGGAGTAGTTTTCAGAAGTGCTAGGGAGTTAGCAGACTCAGTGGGTTCTCGGTCCCTCTTTAATTCACGATCCCTTCATGTAGATGCCAATGTTTTGACTTGGCTGAGTATCTTTAATACTTGGGTTTAAAACTTCTGGCCCATGTGTTGTTTCCTCAGGGCCCTCTAATCTTTAACTTTTACCATAGAAAAATCTTAATGTTTTCAAGGTTCCACCTTACTAGCAATATGGTTTGAATCAGATACACTGCACAGAGACTATTTTGATTTTGATTTTAAAAAAGAACAACCTTCTGGTTTTATTTCTGCAGGTATGAATAAAAATCTGAGAGATCCTGTGTTTAGAGCTTGCCTTCTCTTGATAACAGACAGCATGAGCACTGTGATATGGATCAGTGATACAACATGTTTTCCTTCATTAGAAACATAACCCAGACATTAAAAACAGCCTGCTGAAGAATCATATTCTTTAGTAATCATGTAATTTCACAATCAAGGAGTTACTATCCCTCCCCCCCGTCCTGTCCCCCCTTGTCCTAAAGGGGGGTTTATGGGGAACATCTGATACCAATAAGTTTATGATACCTTTTCCTAAAAGCAGTGTCTGCCTTTCAAACGTGGCTTTAGCAATTGAGTTATCAGATCCAGCACTGACTGCAGATGGGATTTATCTTTGCTAACTTTAGCCATATACTCGTTAATGTGTAGGCCAAGTCTGGGCTTGCTCTGTATTCAGTGGAGAAAGATGGAGGGCAATTCATGCCAACTAGCTCAGGCACCTATTAGAGAGAGGGATGAGTCACCTTTTGAAGTTGCCTGCAACGCTCAGTCAATTATAGCGGGAGGCCAGGCGGTTAGCTTAGCTATAGTGTACCTGACCAGATGGCTTAAGTTAGGGTAGATGGATCCTGTGCTATCTCTCTGTAGGCAGTGAAGACAAGGACAAGTGGTACAAATTCAGCACTGTCTCAGGACTAGTCAAGATGAGCTGTTATTCCTGAGTATGAATGGGTTTTGCCCATATCAAACAAAATCTCCTGGACAGGCTCACTTTTAAGAAAGGGGCATGACTTGCATTGTAGCCCGTGGCAAAATGCTCAGGAAACATTACTCCAGCCTGCAGCTCATCTGATCAATTTACAGTGATGCTGACTGAAATGTGGTTTTACTTTGGCACCCCTTTATTTGCCAGCCAGGCTGTGGTGCTTCTCTGACCATGAGGTCTTCTGTTTTTACTTCACGACAGGGTGAGTTGGACCCTCCCTTTTGTTCAAATATTTTCTGCATATTCATACAATCTAGTATGCAATCTAGAAGCCAGGCATTAAAGGAAATGTCAAGTAGTATGAGACTAGTCATAAAAACAAAACAAAGACCTCCAAAAACCAAACAGAAACCTGGCAGAAATGAATACGGCAATTGTCACGTGGTTGTGCTGAGGTGAAAAACATCCATTTACCAAGGGCTGTCACCCACAGTTTGTATGGAGTTGGATTTACACAATACTAATCACAAACTTGTCTCTCTCTACCCATTTAGTGAGACTTCATGAACTGAGAGGTATGAAGTCAAGGGATCTGCTATGCTGGGCTGTAGTGGAAGTGACATACACATCCCAAAGACTTTTTTTTTGTGTGTGTGCGTTTTGCTCCACGGGTTTATATGTCAGCTGAAGCCAGGTGGTGGTGGGATCAATCACACCTAGCCTGGGAGGTCACCAGCCTGAGACAAACTGCAGCACTGGGCTGGAAACAAACAAGTTGCCAGAGCGATTGTGCAAGGTGGAGGGTGGACAGGTGAGTCTCAAGAGCAGAGCATGACACAGGGAATGGCTGATTAACAGTGGCAGAAGCAGAAGAAAAACCAAGCTCCAGTTTCTTCAGAAGAACGTTTCTCAGGGGACCCTGTCACATGTATTGAAAATTTCACTTCAAGGACCAATCTGGAGAAGCAACAGAAGCAGATAGACCCCATGGACAGAGGAGATAATATCCACCTGCTCAGTTGTAAGATCTTTGTATATATTATGCATAAAATCCATGTCCTTCCACTTTCACCATTCAAGCTACTGAATACTGCTCAGACTTCAGAAGTTTTTTGCAAGGTTTGAGTCCTTCTGTTTCAGTTCGTGTTTGACAAACTAGCAAAAGTATAGATTTGAGAAGCAGCTAGAAGATTTATCAAACACAGTCTTCTCCCTTCACACAAATCTCTCCTTTTAATGTCTCCCTTCGATATTCAGCCACAGTTTAGGCCCACCAGACTAGATTAGCAAGACCTCCTCTTATCACAAGCACATAGATATGTTTTCAACGATGTGTCATGCTCGGTCTTAAATGCCACTAGATTCCCGGTGCTCACTCTTTCTCACAGCAAGACTGATGACTGTAACAGCTAGGAAACATTTTATGATCTTGCTGATTTCTTCTGACTAGTTTGTATCTCCTCAGTTCTTTCCCCCCCACCCCAGCTTAACAAACCAAGTAATTCAGGCCTCTCCTTGTCTCCTCTAGGTCAAGTTAGCTGTGTTTCTGCACAGTGCTTCCAGCTCGAATCAAGCTTGCTGCCCATGGGCGTTCAGAACAGCACACAAGGTTTCATCAGGTTTTGTGCTAAAGCATTAGTGACTCTCCAATCTCTGTCTCACTGGATTTCAGTTACCTGTTTTGAAGGCTGAGTCATACTGTACTGTAAGAGTCACCTTGGATAGTGTGGCCAAATATTTCTGCTCACTTACAAGCTGGAAGCAACTAGGGGAAATTGTACTGTTAGTCCTAAATTTACATTAGAGTGGTTTTTTTTTTATTTTTACCTGTTTTCAGAGTCTTGATAAGGAGTCTTTTCATTGCATTAATAACACCCCTTAATGTCATGTCATCAAAAATTTAGAAGTCTGTGCTTATGTCATGATAATTTGTGAAAATATTGAAGAAGATCACCCCCTACACTTATTTTGAAGAGCTCTTGTGATTGCTTCTCTCCAGCCTTGCAATGCTTTTCTTCAGTGGTGACTGCATGCTATAAGCCAGTTCCTTTTTACACGAACAGATTTTCTGCAGAATTCCAGCTAACAAATAACATCTTCTGTGGTACTGTGTCAGATGCTGCTGTGAAATGCAAATAGACAGTATTTACTCTGTTCCCTCTGTGTAGGATATCATCTTGTCCAAGAAAGCTTAGGAGGACTTTGGTGTGATCTTTCCTGTCACATTTTAGTCCATTCTCTGTTTAGCACCTGTTCTTTCTTTTGAAAGACATAAGCTAATGTACTAGTACCTCTCTTGAAGTGGTTATACAACCAGGCTTTCTCTCTTGACTGTTACGCAGATTCCAAAAACTTTCAGTTGCTCTGACTTGTAGAAGCTCCAGGCTTCTTTCACATTTTAATCCTGCAATCCATCTGACTTTTTGAATCCATTTCCCGACTACCCAACTTAGCCCTTTTGAAATGCAAAACATAACTGACTCATTTATCTGTTCCATTTAATTAGGAAGTGCCAGTCCCTGACCACTTGAGCCAAGGTCACTTTTTGCTGCAGTCATCAGTTACCAAAACCAAGTCTCAATCAGCATCTCTTTTTACTGGTTCTGTGAGAATTTTATTAAAAAATTTGCTGACTACTATATCCAGAAGTATTTGGATTCTGTCATCCTTAGTGGCATTTGTTCCTTGGTCCATATCTGGGAAGGTAAAATTTCGCTGCATGATAGAAATCCAGCAGAACTTGTCTCTCTAAGGGCATTACTGCTGAGTTTACCCATAACCAGAGCCAAATCAGGGAGCTGGTGCTTTTCAAGCACCCTCTTTTACCATCTTTCCCAAAGTGACTTTAACTGGAACAAATTCTACGTTTTGCACGCTATCTGTTCTTCACACCCTTCTTTGCAGTGTTTCGTATCATTAATGCACAGTTCTCTCCCACCACCTTCACCTTTATCTCTGCCTTTCTGAATAATACATGTGCTTCGAGACCGGTCTTCCAGCCATGATTGCTATTCTGTTAACAGTGTATAACTGTCCTGCCTAACGCCCTGCCAGCGCAGTCCGTGCTTTTCCCTTTTTTGGTGTATATCTTGTTGTTAAATATTTCTGCACCCCTCACCACAGCTTTGTTAAGACCTGCTCCTGACACTCACTGTTATTGCCGACTTGGAAGTAGTTATCATCACAGTTTGCACTTTCTTTGGTCTTACTCCCCGCCATTCTGATCACTGGAATTTCTTTATCCTTTGGCATACCTTCATGTACCTAGACTTTCTCCTCCGGTGTTCTACAGGCATGGGAAGATTATTCAAGTCTTTGACTATGTACCCTTCATTTCTCAGTTCAAAGCTCTGCTTATCAGTTCTATCAGACTTGCCTCCAGAAGGCTATTTCCACAGTTGCTCAGACAGAGTCTGTCCTTCAAAAAAGGATCTTCTTTCAGTAAATACATCCTAATGGTCAAACATTGCCAGTCCTTTGGCTATCTATTGATCTTCCTCAGAGCACCTTTTTTTTTTTTGGTCTAGTTTTTATTTCCTATAGCATCAGAAAATACTAGACCCTAGTGCTCTTTTTAAATAAGCAAAATTAAAAAATATTATTGACATTTGCCCCAAATCTCCAGTAATACAGTTCTAAAAGCAAACTCCCTCATGCAAGCCAGTCCAGAGAGGCAACTGAGATGCAACCAGAACCAGCAATGAATATTCTCTTCCCCGCCTCAGGATTTCTTGTCTATGCAGAGAGTTTTGCCATCCTTGCTGTGTCAGTTGGAAGCATGAAAACAATTGCCTGAGGTAAACAGAACAATATCAGGGGAAAAAATGTCTTTTTGCTGGTTTATTTTGTTGTTAACCAAAACGGTTCCACTGAGGTGGCTCTGTTGGTATTATATTAGTGTAGCTTTTCTGGCACGCCCTTTCACATGTAGTGAACAAGATCTAAAGGAATAGCAGAGAGCAGTGACTACAATGTGTCCATTCTGCTATTCAGCAGGGGTGGTTTTAGGACCACATCAGATTTGAGTAGAAATGAGTGAGTGTGATTTGAGAAACAGCAGAAGCAGCCCCTGTAGAATTAAAAAAGGCTACAGCGGATGCCCTCATGGTTGTCCTCTGCTCACAGAACTTCCTCAGGAAGCCATGGGCTCAACACAAGCTCAG
>NW_010402334.1:8711-8952 GCF_000710305.1 Buceros rhinoceros silvestris
AAGCTAACATTTTGATCATGTTAAGCTATACAAAACTACCTAGAATACAAGTGACTTCACAACAATGGCAAATACTTCAAAAACCCAGATTTAATTGTAAGTGAACATGAAGAAGTAAGCTAGTCACTTGAACTGGGTAGACAAAATGCATCCAAGATTTTCTTCTCCTCTTCCCTCTCTCTCCCCCTCTCTTCCCTTCCTTCCTCTTTCTCTTCCACATTTCCCTCCCCTCCCCTCCCCT
>NW_010402335.1:0-359 GCF_000710305.1 Buceros rhinoceros silvestris
GGGTCAAGGCACAACACCCCCAGCCCACGGCTGCCTCCACGCCGGGCAGGACCTGCTGCCTTCCTGCCTGCCCCAGCAGCTACCCGGGCTCCGACCCACAGCGCCTTTTGCGGCTGCAGGCAGCTACCTTCACGCCCAGGGATGGGTGGCAGGGACACAGGCGCGGTCCCAGGAAGCCCCCGGCACAGCGGTACCTGGAGGTGCTCCTCGATGTCCTTCCTGTCGTAGGTGATCCCGCTGGGTGTGATGCACGGCTCGCGCATCAGCTCAAAACTGATCTTCCCGCACAGGTAGTCGGGGATGTCCCGCTTCTGGCTCGGGAGAAGCAGAGCTGGGTTGGGGGGCGCTGGTAGCGCCCC
>NW_010402335.1:594-929 GCF_000710305.1 Buceros rhinoceros silvestris
TCACACGAGCAGCTTGAGCCGGGAGCACGGGCCAGGGCACACTCACCTTCCTCTTCTCATCCACCTGAGAGAAGAGCTCGTCCATGTCTGCCAGGTATTTGTCCTGAAAGAGAAGACCTTGAGGACGAGGGGACACGGGGGCTACGGGTTCCCAGGGAGCCTCCCACCCCCAGGGTGGCCCATGCTCGGTGGCCCCTCTGCCTTCGTCACCCCTGGCTGGTGTTCGCACGGCTCCAGGCAGGAGTGATCCAGCTTAAAAATAACCTTCCTTTGTGGGGCTATTTTTATCCTGGGATTAGTCCCGTGTGCCAGGCCGGCACCCAGACCCGCGTACG
>NW_010402335.1:1181-1468 GCF_000710305.1 Buceros rhinoceros silvestris
AGCAGGGCAGCCGTCATGGGGGGACAGGGAAGCCCCGCAACAGCAGCTCACGCCACAGAATGAATAAGCCAGGCTCTGCCCCGGGGTCTCCTGGCTTCTGCATGGGGATGAGGATGGTGTGAGGAAGGCCCAGCTCATCTCCCAGGCTCCGTCAGCAGCCCCGGTGCCCCCCGCTCACGTGTTTGGCCTCGATGCTGGCCAGCTGAACGCGGCTCCGGCTCTCGTCCGTGTTTTCTTCCTGCTGCGTCGTCGGGCTCTCGGCCAGCTCCCTAGGGCAGAGCGGGGAG
>NW_010402336.1:0-303 GCF_000710305.1 Buceros rhinoceros silvestris
CTGAGACTCGCCCACTCCGCACCGGCCCCGGTACGAACCAGTCCCACCGCAAATCACCTCCACTGCAAACCTGCCCCGGTTCGAACCACCCCCAGTGCCAGCCATGCCCATTGCAAAACATCCCAAGCGCAAACCAGTGCCCACCCACGCCGGGGAGGAAGATGCTGCGGCCCCAGCGTCTCCTTGTCGGCATCCCGCAGCTGCTGGGAGCACTGGTAAAGCTTGAGAATAGCATCAGCATCACCGGGAGAGCCAAGGCTGCGGTTTCCCGGCTCGCGAGACATCCCCCGCCCAGCCTTTCCT
>NW_010402336.1:423-1584 GCF_000710305.1 Buceros rhinoceros silvestris
ACGCACCGCTTTCCCTGCAGAAATCCCTCACAGAGCCTCGAACCTTGCAGGGTTTATCTGCCAGAGAGCTGGAAGCCACCGATTAACAGGGCTGCAATGGGAACGTGGCCCAGAGGAGCCCGACGGTGGGGAGAGGGAACTGGGGAAGGCGAGGGTGTCCCAGGAGATCAGGAACCCCTCGAGGAAACTTGCCCTGTCGGGGTGAGCTACCTGTGCTCCCGCCCGGGCTGAGCAAGCCCCATCCCTCTCCACGCAAACCCCATCCCTCTTGCCGGGGCATGGGAAGGCGGATTCAGCGCTGGCCAAGGCAGGGATGCTGCAGGAACAGGAGATTCGAGGGG
The DNA here is from genome assembly GCF_000710305.1 of Buceros rhinoceros silvestris. Lineage (NCBI taxonomy): Eukaryota > Metazoa > Chordata > Aves > Bucerotiformes > Bucerotidae > Buceros > Buceros rhinoceros. The sequence goes on from NW_010402336.1 coordinate 765, forward strand.
TTTTGAAATGATTTAGGGTTTGGGAGGTAGGGATGAGGAGTGCCCACCCTGGGAGGGGTCTTAACACCCACAAATAGAGGGACTTTGACATGTGCCCCCCCTTCACGCTCAGAAAACAGGGCAGCGAATAAACCCAGTCAGGTTTAGCAGCCAAAGGTGATGTCTTCCCTCCGTGGGATCCGATCCGTCACCTCTGGATGGATGTCGGGATCCGCTGATGGGTGAAGCGGTGCACGACCAGCCTGGCCGAGCCTCTCTGGCGAGGCTGCGGGGCTGGGGTTTGGCGAGGGATGGTGCAGAGGGGTGCTGGCATGGAGGAAACAGTGCGGCCAGACAAACAACGTGGCTGGACAAGCAACCACCCACCGGGAATCGGACAAGCACGTGGCCGGGTGCCCCAGGCACGGGGGTCTTACCCATGCCCCAGTGCAGCTGGTTGTTAACAAGTTGTTTTAAGGTTTTGATGAGGATGAAGGGTTTGGGGGTTCCTTTTCAGTGTATCAAATGTTTGTTTCTATAATTTGGTGTGTTACAGTGACTGAAAAAAATTAATCGAAGGGAAATGGGGGATTGTTGATGTTTGAGCTTTCATTGGAGAGAATGGAAACCAAAAATGCATAGATTAAAAAAAAAATTCTATATATATTCTCTTGTTTTGCTCCAGGGCCTTAAAAACTCCCTCACTCCCGCAGGTCAGATCCGAAGCCCTGTGTGTTCCTCAGGAGTGTTTTATTCCTGATTTCCTGGGCTCCAGCGGCCCCATTAAACCCCTCACCCCGTGACTTAGGGCAACCACCCCATGGGAAAGGGAAGGGGCAGT
>NW_010402336.1:1880-2301 GCF_000710305.1 Buceros rhinoceros silvestris
AGGGTTAGAGAGTTAAACCTTCACCCTGGTAATTAGACAGAGTGGCCTCAGTTTCCCCCAGCCCTGAACCCCTCCATGCGATGCCCTAATCGACGCCAAGTCCCCACCCAGCGGTACCCCATAGTCCACTGGGCCCCTAGCACCCCTTCCCACAGCACCCTGCTCCCCTACTGACCCCACATCCCTGCACCACCCCACACCCCCCCTCCCCGCAGCACCCCAGCACATTAGACAGAGTGGCCTCAGTTTCCCCCAGCCCTGAACCCCTCCATGCGATGCCCTAATCGACGCCAAGTCCCCACCCAGCGGTACCCCATAGTCCACTGGGCCCCTAGCACCCCTTCCCACAGCACCCTGCTCCCCTACTGACCCCACATCCCTGCACCACCCCACACCCCCCCTCCCCGCAGCACCCCAGCAC
>NW_010402337.1:0-266 GCF_000710305.1 Buceros rhinoceros silvestris
ACATCAGCCCTATCTCGGAGCCCGAGGAGCCGGCCCTGCCTGGTACCCCTGCCTCCCCACCAGCGGAGGAGGAGGAGGAGGAGAGCGAAGGCCCCAGAGAGTCACAGGAACGGAGCGAAAGCCCAACAGGAACGGCGCTCAAGCCCAGCCCCTGCTCCTTCGCAGACCTCGGAGGCGACCGCACAAGGTTGGGTTTGCTGGGCTGGGGCATGCGGGGCTGCGGGGTGCCCCAGGGTGGGCGTTAGGTGATGTAGGGGGGTCAACTG
>NW_010402337.1:435-1788 GCF_000710305.1 Buceros rhinoceros silvestris
TGGGATGGGGTTAGGTGTCCCAGGATGTGTGGGAGGTGTGGGGTGCTGGGGTGAGGGGACAAAGTGCCTGGGGATGGCAAGGTGGGGGCAGATGTCTGGGGAGCGCATCTGTATGCAGGAGTATGGGGTAGAGGGTGTGTGTGGGGGGTGCCATGGGGGATGCATGTTTTACCTGATACCATACACAGGGCTCAAGAAGATAGGGGCTTTTTAAAAAAAAAATTATTTTAAGTACCCTGCACAGTGGGGTGGGGGTTCCATAGGGGTACTGGGGGAGGGTGGGTACACAGGATGTGTTCACACAGAGCACCCTGCGCAGGAGTGTGTAGGGGCTGTAGGATGGTGACCTGGGCGAGGGTGTGCTTCTGGGGAGGACCTCTGTGGGGCGGTGTACAGGGGAGCCGGGGAGGTGGGGTCAGAGGTGCCTACGGGGGTGAGGGTGCCCCGCAGAGGGGTGTTGTGGGGTCCCCTGAGGAGGATGAGGATTGCTGCGCTGGGGAAGAGGAGTGGATGGGGTGCTTCGGTGAGACGCAGGGTGAATCAGGGTGCAGCGGACAGATGGGGAGAGGTGTGAGGTGCATCTGATGGGATGTATTCTGTGGTGCATGTGTAGGGAGTGGACTGTCTTAGTGGGCTCTGCATAGGATCTGCAGGGCTGCAGTTGTCCTGGTGGCTGCATGGTGTGTTTGGGGACCGGGGCTGTGCTGGGGTGACAGGAGCATGTCCTCATGGCTCCCTGCAGCCCCATCCTGAAGCTTGCCTGGTATTACTGGGGCCTCGCTGGTGACCCTGGAGCTGGTGTCAGGGTACTTGGGGGACTGGGGCGATTCCTACTCTTCACCTTGCTGCCTCTCCTCCCAGTCGCCGTGTCTGTGCCAAAGAAGAAGCGAAGGATGAAGGAGCTGAACAAGAAGGAAGCAGTAGGTGATTTGCTGGATGCCTTTAAAGAGGTGAGTGTTGTCCCAGGGTGTCTGGGGGCCACCCCGTGTCCCGTCTCTTCCTGTGATGAACTCTGCTTTGTGTCCTTGTGTCTGGGCCGCTGATGGTCTGTGATGGTAATGAGGTTCTGAGGTGGGACGGACGCTGGGCTGCAGGCTGGAGGCGGCAGGACCAGGTTCGCGTGGTGACTGCCGTCCCTGTCCTTCCCCATGCAGTCTCAGATCAGCGACAGTGCCTCAGAAGTGGAGAACAAGCCCCCCGCATCCGCCTCTGCCCGTGAAGCGGAGGACACAGCCCCCGTCCGTGCACAGGAAGAGTTGGAGGAGACGTGGGAGGAGAAGGAGGACAAGTTGGCCCCGGAGAAGGCCAAGGCTGCTGACCAGAAGTACCGCTACAAGGAAGGTGAGCCGTGCC
>NW_010402337.1:1858-2206 GCF_000710305.1 Buceros rhinoceros silvestris
GCTACGGGAAAGGTGAGCCGTTCCGTGGCCCGGGCCTCTGCTGGAAGCCACCGCCTTTGGACCCAGCAGTGGGGAGAGAGGAGGTGGCATGGTCCAGCTGTCCTAAACCTCTCTCCTCCCATCTTGTCCACCTGAACCTGTCACGGGGTGTGTGACAGAGGCATTAGCATGAGTGTCCTGGCAGGAGGCAAGGAAATGGTGGCATCAGACTTTCTGTCTAAGCAAGCAGTGTCACACTCATGGTGTGTCAGGCTGGGGCAGCTCTGTGGTTGCTCATGTCCAACCTCTGTGGTCTCTGGGTGGGCCCAGACCGGCCACAGCTCGGAGTGGATACAAGACAGGGCCCCT
>NW_010402337.1:2398-2919 GCF_000710305.1 Buceros rhinoceros silvestris
CGTTGAACCCTGAGGAGAAGAATCTATATGACCGGAAGTTCCTGCTGGGCTTCCAGTTCATCTTCGCCAGCATGCAGAAACCTGAGGGGCTGCCCCAGATCACGGATGTGGTGCTGGACAAGGTTGGTGCGGCCCTGGAAATTGGGGGAGCAGGTGGGGGTCTGGCTCCTCTTTGTGCCTTGTTAAGGCAGGGCAGGAACTTAGTGCTGTGCTCGGGGTCCTGTTGCAGCATCTGCAACAAGCCTTGAGCTTGGGGTTGGTGTGTGGGAGCACCTCTGGGGCCTTTTTTCCAGTTCTTTGTCCCGGCGCTGAGGCTGGGGGATGGATCCGTCCCGCTCCTCTGCCCCCGGGCATCCTCAGCCTTGTGTACCTTCGCAGGCCAACAAGACCCCACTGCGGGCGCTCGACCCCATCCGCCTCAGTGGCATGAACTGCAGCCCCGACTTCACCCCCTCCTTTGCCAACCTCGGGCGGCCCGTCATGGGCAACCGGGGCCTGGTGAGTATCTTCTCACTTCATCC
>NW_010402338.1:0-13682 GCF_000710305.1 Buceros rhinoceros silvestris
CGGGCGAGAGCGGGCGGGTCCCGTCAGGGCCGGGGCTGGTCGTTCCAGGTGACGTAGCACCGAGGGCTCCTCGGCCGCCCTGTCTGTTACCCCCGACATGTAGAATGAAAAGTAATTGACACCTTCCCATCCACAAGACTGCTTTGGTGGGGACTTACATTTAAGGTCCTGAAAACATTACGCATAGGAAATTATTAATCCTGTCTGGTAATTTTTCACGACTTTGAGATGATCCTAGGTCCTTTGCAACACATAATTTATTTACTTTCGGTGCAAGAAGTAAGCCACTGACTCTTGGAACAGCTTAGTGATTAGTATTGCAAGTGCATGCTTTGCTTCCTGCAAAATGACAGTTGATAACCAAGTGTAACACTCCCCTGTAAGGAAAATACACAAAAAAGAAATATTTGCATTTGTTTACTTCTGCAGCTTAGGAAGTGAAAGCCATACCCAGCTGAACTTTCCCATCTTTCTAGATGACATGCATATAGAGTGGAGAAGGAGCCTAGAGAAAAGTTGATAAATCAGAGTTTCTGTTCCATGCATACCAAGCCACAGGGTTTTCTCCAGTCGCTTCTGTAGCAAGCTTAACGGATGGCTGGAATGAAACAGCTCTCTTAGAAATGCAGCCTGTCCCAATTTTGAGTGATGAGTCACAAAGCTTCGTTTGTACCTTTTCTGCCAAGAAATCTCACACTAAGGGTATTTAGCAGCTTTGAACATGGCAGCTCACTGGACACAATCTCATGTTTTCTTCCCAGGATGTCTTGTCCCTTGTGGGACAGGGGGTGTTGTGCCACTGTGGGCACCACCTCTGATTCTTCTAACTTCTGTGTGTTCAGAATTTTCAACAATATTTTGTTTCATTCATACTCCTAATGGTAAGCCAGGAACAATATTTTAATTCTTTATTTTGATTTCTTGATTGTTTTAATATGATTGTGCTCATGGACGTTTGAATATAGTGTTATGTGCAAAACAGTGATCACATTCAAATAGCTGTTACACATGATGATTTTTGACTGTGTGATCACAACGAAAATAAACAGTTAACCCAGCTACATGAGTTTGCATTATCAGAACCACTGCTGAGGAGTTCGTTCTTCTGAGTCCTTGTAGCAGAATACATGTAGTTGTAGTCCAGTTTCACCTAATTTCACTCAATCATGATATTCGTTTCACCAAGTTGTTCTTCTAAGTAATAAATCTCCGTATGTGCAGCAGCCTCGATACTGAACCCATAAAGCTGTAAGGAATCATGAAAAGAGGCTCTACAAACACTGAGAAATTTTCACCATTTTTGGTTTCACTGTCTTTAGTTTCTTTATTGTTAATCCTTGTTTTGTGGGGAAAATGTTTGTTTCCCGTTGTGAGGTTTCCTCTGCAGAGAAGGCAAGCATACTGGTGGAATGATCAGAACGGCAGTTGACATTTGGATGACAGGCACTACTTCTGACAGGCTCACTGTGTTTTGTGGGGTAAGCAGCAGCCTGGCTAAAGTATATGTGTGTCATAGGATAATTCTAATCTCTTTCTTACAGGTATAAATACACAGAGGGTACAGTTACTAAATATGTAACTGTAACTGAAATTTTCTGCCAGTTAGAGAGGAGTATTTTATTGATCTTGCCACACCCATCAGTTTGGTGCCATATCCCTTGAGCTTGAATTTAAAATCCCTTGAGATGAATTTAAAAATCCCGAAGTGGTTTTTATACTTGCATGGTTTTATTTTATCTCACAAAATCTTGAAGAAAAATGTATCAGCTGTTGTTTTCAGTGACTGTCTTTTCCTGGTTCTCCTCCTACTTTTCGCTTCCTCTCAAGATCTTCAGCTTACTCTTGCAATTTGACAAGAATCTGTCCCCTTTTGTTCTCCTCTACAGTGGTTTCCAACTTGACAATTTGTGAAAAAAATTTTGAATAAAAGTTAAGCCTACTGAAAACAGGCTTCCTTTTCTTATTTATCTTTTGCAGAGCTCCTAGAAGCAGTCCCGGAGTTTTTAGAGTTCAGTAGATAAAAGGTTGGAAAATGATGCTTGACGTCTTTGTTCCAAGTTGACAACATACATTAAATTAACATTCAGAATACTAACTTCCCAAAATGTAACAACTGTCTACTGTCTAACCTGATGTCTCCTCATGTATGTCTAACAGCAGGTTAAGCTCAAACATGTGAAAGAATCTTCTAAATTATTTTTGTTCCACTCATTTTTCCATCACTATGAGTAAGAGTTTTGCCCCACCTCTCATTCAGGACTGTAGCATGAAGGTTGCCAATAAAACAGCTATTTAATTGGTGCTACTGTTCAGGCTACCATTAAATATTTCAGGTAATACCTTCCTCCAGAACTTGTAAAAGGTACAGTATTTCCCATCCAGCCATAAAGCTAAAACTCTCTTTATGCTCCTGTCACTTCCTAACAATGTCATTTCTGGTGACTGGGACAGATAGTCTCATTGTACTCATATCCAACTAGAGCTGCTGTTGAAAGAAATAATCCCCTTAGCTCATGCTGTTGTCCACACCATATCTCTCTTTGCATCTCTCCAGTGTTTCCCATCTCTGTGCTGGCTCTGTACACACTTTGCCTTTATTTTGAAATCCTTGATTTCTATCCAGTCTTGTTTTCACTTAGCTTTAATATGTTGCTTCTCACCTCTGAGTAATGTAGGATATTGGTGTCCACTGCACTTTTATTCATGTCTTTTTTTAACAAACCCTGTTTTGCTTTCCCTGCCTAACACTGTTACTCTCAAATCCATCCAAAAGAAAAGTATGGCAGGGTATCTACCATAACTTGATGCTGCCGGTGTGCTGAACCCACTCCTACCATGCTTCTCCCATGTTTACTATTTCTGTCTGTTAGTTCATGTCTTGTCTTACATTTCAATGGCAATTTCTTTAGCAAAGTAACTCCTCTTACTCTTTGCTTCATCAGTACTTAGCAGCACTGTCCCTGAAATCAGATGTTCCTAAAACCTCTGCAGCATAGCCCATAGCAGAGCAACTGTCCTTACTCCTGCTCCCTGTGGGGGTAGAAGGGATGTGGAGCCCATCCTCTCTCCTTCCAGCCTTTCAACCGAAAATCTTGGTGTGGTGTCAGGCATGATAGATGGTGCATTTTGTGACAGAGACAGCCTGCCATTAGGACAAAATCATTTCACTGAAGAACCATCTGATGGTAATGACTTTCAGTCACCGACTGACCTAGGCTGACTCGAGTCAGCGTGCTGGAGGTGAAGGGCTCCATATCCCATTACCAGGACTCTGAGCCATCCAGTCTGCTCCATCCCACCCCTACTTAATCTGTATTGATAGACGTGGTAGCATTTTCCTAACTGCTCTTATCCATACAGATGTCTGCCGTCACTTTGTTGATACAGTCAATCAATACTACATTAAATGTTACCTTCAGTTTACCCTTAATTGCCTAAAGTAGATGTGGTGTTTTCATTATTTATACTACTATGCCATTAAATTATGCATTTCAGATTAAAAGAATAGAAGACTTGTTTACATTATTATTATTGCTCTGGCATCAACTTTTGGATTTCTGTGTAAAGAAATTAATCTCCTATCGGAGGGGGAAATGGGGACTGACAAGTACTAGCTCCTGTTGCCTCTGGGACACAATTATTCTTGCAAATACAAAACCAGAAAAATCATAAGCTTAACACAGTAGACACTCCTGGAAGTTTCATCTCAGCATGAAACTATGTTTTAATTATTCTTTTTGTCTCCATTGTTCAGATCGACAGTGCACCAACTAGAATAAGTGCTTATCCTAGTTAATTCTTCATGAGGCTTATGTCACTGGAAGATGCATTTAATTTATTTCCTTTTGCTTTTCTTAAGCCGGCACTGAGTAAGTGGTTGTCTATAAACATTCAACAAAGGTTTTACTAATTTAGGGCCAGATTCAAAGCCTGTTGAGTCAGTTGGAAACTTCAAAGGTCTTTGGAACAGGCCCTATTACAAGACAGAGGTAAGCTGTAATTTGTTTGGGGATCTTGCAGAATCAAAAATAAACCCTTATTTATACTCCACAATATCAACAGATTTCCACTATGGTGAAGATTGTCTGCTCTTGTGTACCGAATGTGGACAGTCTAACCTCCACACACACTTCAATAATAATTTCATATGTATTCCAACTATTACAACTGAAGATTAATAACATTGTAATATATGATGGTTTTTCTGATATGGTCCTTGGAAATAGAATTCTATGTAGTATATACAGTTCTTACACCCAAACAACTGTTGTCTGTGTTGTGGGAGATTTTAATATTTACTAATTTAATTAGGTAATGACAATGAAGCATTTTATAGTGGGGAAAATCACACATTTTAAAATTACTTTGATGCTATTTTAGTTCATTTAAAAAAAAAAAAAAACTTGTTAAGTGTCAATGTAATAGTTATCTACTGTAGCATCAAAGAAAAAGCTCAGCTTCCAAGAATGAATGTGGGTTTTGCAATACCAAAATTAACCAAAGAAATGCTCTGCCTTCAAATATTAGTGTGGTCATCTGGGAAACAAACACCTATTTACAATTTTATTAATTATTTGTAATATAGTTTGGGAGGCAGGTTCTCCATGTTGGAGGATAGTTCCCCAAATTACTAGATTGATACAGTTCGCCTCAGTTTCCCTCAGAAATCTCTTCCATTTTGTCCGAATAATAAAATATTCCATTAAGTCAGGACTTGAACTTCCTTCTCTCCCATCCCAGATGTGTGCCTTAACTGAATTATGGACTGTCCCACTCTCTTCACTGCTATTCCATTAGCTAATACGAAGTTGAAGACATCAGTAGGGGGAACAGAGAGCTTTTCCTCCTACACACAGTTACCCAACAGCAGAATCCTTAGGGCCCTCTCCTAGCAAGAGTGGGACCTGAAATCTCATCTCTGTTCCAAATCAAGTAGAAAGACGGTTTGGAAACAATTCCCACCAGGTGAATATCCTTTCCTCTGGACTGCAAGGTAAAACATTAATTTATTCTCCATGAAGAGTCCTGTCCTTGGAAAACTTTGTGTAAGGTGTGATTTGAGAAGTGCCATCAGGCCAAATACTGTCATGTCAATGAAAATAGCACAATGATGCAGCGATTCTCTGAGAGTCTATTGTCTAAGGGTCAACTGGACCTCGTCTTTATATGAATATCACCTAAAGTGGCAGTTAAATCCCTAAGTCCCTTTGCATATCCAACTAAAGGGACCCTGGTAAACCTCAGCCTCATGAGACTAAATCTTTTTAATGCAACAGTGGAAATTTTCCTGGATGCTCTGATCGCCATCTGTTTAAACCTATCTGAGCAATCAAAATCTGGTAACAGGGGTCCTTAACCTTTCTATACCATTAGAAAGAATATATATAAAGCCAATAGCTCGGAGTTCAAGCTTGACAAAGTGAGAGTAGAAAGAAGGCATACACTTTTTCTAAACATTATACTGGATTCCATTGCTTTTCTGTATGGGTGGGTTTTTTTCCTTCCAGAAGAGGTTACCTTTTCCAGGGAGGATGTCTCCTGGCTTTAGAGAAGCTGTAATACAAACTAGGAGATTATAGTAGTTATGATAATAAGTAGTTCAGTATTTTATCTCTTATTGCTGTTTATAGAGTGGTCTCTTTTTATTTGCTGCTTAGTAGACTCCTCTCAATAGTTTCAATGCCTAATAGTCTTCCATATCACTCATATTTGAGTGATTCAGAAACAAAAAGTAATTAATCTTCATTACAGGCCTATAAGATAAAGGAGTGGCAGCATCACAGTTTTACAGATCGGGAAGTGAGGCACAAAGAGCAGCTAGGAGGAGCTGGGAAACTACAGACCAGCATGTCTAACTTCTGTACCAGGAAAAGTGGTTGAAACTACAATAGCAATAAAACTGGATGGATGTCACATATGGGAGCAGAAACACCATAATTTTTGAGTATGAGGGTCATGCTTCCTGTATCTGTTTGAATTCTTTGAAAGAGTCACCTAAAAATGTAGCTAAGGATGACTGGTCAAAATATTGCAACTGGAAAGCCAAAACAGCTAAGATTCTATGGGATAAGAGGGAAGTTACTTCACTTGTTTAAAGCCTAGAAAAAATAAATAGAAATAATAGCTCTGGTTTTGTACCAATGAGATAGTGGTGTATTCACAAGGATTTGTCTGGGATCCATACTGTTCAGTACAGTCCCAGATGACTCAATAGTAAAGCAACAAAATTTTCTGATTATACAAAATAGTTAAAAGCAATCAAAAGTAAAACCATCTTCAAAGTTTAGCAGAAACATATTGTGATATTCAGGGACTGCATTTTTAAATGGCAGCAATAAGAACTGTGCATACACCATGGGAAAATGAACTATCCTTACAAATGATGGACAATAACACCATCATCTGCAAACTGATGAAGGGTACACTGTGCCCCTGTGGTGGTACGGTCCGCCTGTCACTCAAAGCCCTCTCAAGACCTGAAGCGATCTGGATCATTAGTGACGATATTAAACGGACTGGACACAGTATTGACATCCGACTGCTAATTACTGGAGTCCATCTAGACTTTGTGCCACTGATCACCACCCTCTTGGCCTGGCCATTCAACCAGTTTTTTACACACCTCACTGCTTATCCATCTGACACATTAAGTTGTCTATGAGAATCTTCTGGGAAACCATGTGAAAGGCCTTACTGAAGTCCAGGTAGACAATATCCACTGCTCTCCCCTTGTCTACCAAGCCAGTCATTTCATCATAGCAGTTTTCCAACTTGAACTTCCATTTGATGAAGCCATGCTGACTACACCTGATGATTTTCTTGTAGTTAATGTGGCTGGAAATGTTTTTCAGGATTAGCTGTTCCATCACATCCCCAGAGACTGAGGTGAGGCTGATTGGCCTGTAGTTCCTTGGGTCCTTCTTCTCACCCTACCTGAACATAGTGACATTTTCTCTCTTCCAGTCTTCAGGGACTTTTCCCAGTCTCCATGATTGATCGAAGGTTATTGAGAGTGGCCTTAGAATGACATATCCCTTAGCACTCATGGGTGCATCTCATCAGGACCCATGGACATATGTACATCCAGTTTTGCTCAAGTATTCTGGACCTGGTTCTCTTCCACCAAGGGTGCATATTCCTTGCTCCAGCCTTCCCCCTTGTCCCTGGGACCTGGGAATTTGAAGGCCCGTCTTGCTACTAAAGGCTGAGACAAAGAAGGCCTTTATCATATCCTATGTAACCAGGGCCCCCGTCTCATTGAACAATGGGCCCACATTTTCCCTAGTCTTCCTTTTGTCACCTAAACATACTTGTATGATAGGTTCCCCAGGAGTGTTCTTTGACATGGAGGTCATGGCACTTGCCCATAATACTATTCCCTCTAAGCCTCTACAGCAGCGTGGCTGCATGCAGACTACCTGGTGGGTGATGGCTCATGCTTCAGGAAGTTTGAAACATGCTTGGGAATAGTTTGGCAGAGAGCTAGCTGGTGCAGGCCACTGTGCTGTGTTGGCAACTGTTTAGTAGCACAGGTGATCTAATGCAAGTGCCGAGGATCAGCCTCTGGCAGAGTTCTTTGTGCTGCTATAGACACAGCCTCACTTACTGTGCCTATACTGCTGTTCAAGAAAGAAATCTGAAGTCCTGTAGATAGTTATCTGAAAACACCAGGTCAGTGCTTAGCGCAGGTCAGAAAATCAAAATATAATAATCAGAGTTTCTTAGAAAGGAATGGGAACCAAAACAGAAGTCCTCAGTACATTGCAGTATGCAATAACTTGTTTGCATCTTCAATACTATGTCTTGTCACCCTGTCTCAGGAAAGACATGTAAAGCCAGAAAACAGTACGGAGGTGGGTAACAAGGATGATCAGATTTAGCTGCTGTGCAAGAGGAGATTAAACTGATTAAGGCTTTTCATCCTGGAAAAGAGATTACATGAGAAAGGGACACAGAGTCATTGCTTGCAGAGGGTGTAAAAAGGAGCAATAATTGCTGCTTCCCAAAATTAAAGAAGAAGAGGACACCAAATGAAAAAATTAGACAGCAGATTTAAAACAGTGGACCATGGACCTGCTTCCTTGCTTGGTCTTATCTGGGATGGTCAGTGGACCCAGTTATCTCCCCTGCTCTGCCCCTTACAGATGCTGTTGCTTTGGGTCCTGCTGGTGAAGGCAATGCCTGCCTTGTGGCCGCTGACTGCTTCTGGCCAACCTGCCTTGCGGAGGACACCTGCTTTTGCTCCTTCCTGACAGAAGATTTGTGATTTATCCAGAAATCCCATACCTTACCATTGGTAAAAATTCTGTATATGAATAGATTTGCATCTTAAGTGGATAAGTATTAGATTCATCTCTTTGTCAGAAAATTTTGTGTTATTTTAAAGGTTCATGCCATCAGAATAGCATTTATATTACAGTTAGTGGCTAAGGCTGCTTAGAAATATTTCTTCTCAGTTTATGTGTGTTTTATGTAGGCAATGGTAGACTTTTATATATTTCATATATTTTATGGATGGTTAAGAAGATTATTCAATGACATGATTACCTGTTTCAGACCAAATTGAGTATGGCTCCTACAGAGTTTTGTCTCACTCATCATGACAGGTTATATATATATATATATGTATTTCAGAAAAAATGTAGTTTACCATGGACATCTGTACAACGGTGCCTACATTCCCCAGATTTGTAGTTTAAACACGGTTGGATCACACCCTGATCTCATCCTGTGCTGTTAAAACTTGCCCATTTACTGTTTTGCTGAGGTTTGCTAACAACGAAATGTGTTGTATACTCTGCAGAGGAGTTATAGAAATCCAGAGGTGGAGGATTGGTCATTTTCTGCTGCGGTTTTTTCCCACAATTAATCACCTTCATAGTTAAGATCAAAAAAACCTACTAAATAACAGCCAAAGGAAGTTGTTCCTAATGTCTCATTTGAATGTGTTTGATTCCATCTTTCAGTCGTTGGCTCTTGTTCTTGCCTTCAGCATCTTTTCATTGTGAAGGTGCTGATACGCTAATCAGACCATTACCTCTCCTTTAATAATCTGTGCTTACAGAGAATTGGGAAGTTTTACTGGTATTTCTTACTGTTAGGCATTTCCTTCAGCTCTCTTGCTATGGTCTGTATAATTTTTCCTAAAATGCTTTCCTAAAATACAGATGATAGAAGTGCATGAGTTTTTTATAAAGTGATCCCATCAGTGACAAATTCAGAATTAAAACATGTCATTAACTCTGACTATTACTTTATTACATGATTTTATATCCAACAACTGAGTATGTGCTTTGTCAAAGCTTTGTTTTGGCAAACTGCATTGGATTATTTGGAACCTGACCATAATAGTTTCAAATCACTGTTTATCAGGATAAAGCTTCCCACCTTTGCAGGTATCAGTTGTAATTTTTTGTTAGGCTTCATTTAAAAATATTTTAATGGATCCAGATTAGCAACAGATTCTTATCACTATATTAACTCCATCCTCAGTGTTATTTACTACCTGCCAATCTTTTTGTTCTCATTTTTTATCAAAATGAATTTATATTTCTAGCTGGAGCTTTAGCAAAAAAATCTTAAAGCGTGTGTGGCCTGCTGTCATTCCCTGCAAAATCTCAGTAGAAACAGATCTTCAATAACAACTGCTATTTTGGTATGCCTTACTATCTTTAATGCATGCTCTATAGTTTTCTTATTAGGAAAGTCATGTTTTACCATTTCTTCCTACAAAAACAAGTGGACTACCAAAATTTCCTGATTAGCTTAATAACAAATTCACAATTAAAAAGCAGGCCTTTTAGTTTGACAGCCTTTGCCTAGCTGATAAGATGTGTCATGACTACAGGCCACTGAAGTGCAGGAGTGACCTCAAGGCTGTCTCTGGACCAGGTTGCTGCTGGTCGTTTTTTGCTGTCGGGAGGGAAGAAGGCAGCAGCGGTGGCAAGTGCTCTGCAGCTGCTCAGGCACCAGCTCCCTTGCCATGTGGCTGGTGTGCTGAGCCTGGCAGGGCTGCTCCTCCAAACACCTTTTCCCTTTGCTAGATTGACACAAGGCAGAAGGATCCTTCCTAGAAAGAACCTGGCATCACCTGCTAGGAAAAGCAGATGGGTTTTTTACACAGCCTGAATTCAAGGATAATGTGGATGCTTTCTCTGTCAGCACTTCAGACCACTTAAGTACAGACATAACTTGTGTTTCCTGGCTGGCCACAAGTCCAAAGACGTGAGGTAATTAGTTTCTTCATTCCCCTTGACTGTGATACAGCTTTATGAATTTCATTCTCCCCCATGAAGACTGTATCTAAATGTTACCAGACGCAGAGTTTGGACACATAATCTTAAACTCGTAAAGGGGGACAGCATTCATGGAGAATATCCCTATTCTCCTCCTTGTTTTGCAGGGGTAGAATAAGAGTAGAGCAGTAACAAGCTGGAATTCCTCAAACCTTACAATTAATTGCCAAGCTCCACTGCTCGTGGAGCCACTGCTCCACTTAACAGAGAAAATACTGCACCAAAATGATGCAGCTTCACACCGTAATGTTTTATCCTAGCTGCTGCATATCATGACTCTTTTTGATGCTGCCCTGTTTTAATGGCTGTGTGGATTCTAATTTTTTTTTTTTTTTCAAAAATGAGATTTGTGTCAAAATGATCTAAATATAAGCCAGAGTTACCTAAAAAGGATATTTCCAGGGTTAGTATAGCCAAAGTGAACCACCTTTTCATTTTCATCTTCTTGGATCATCCACTGATTCAGTATCTTTATTCCAATAAAACACTTACCAAGATGAAGGGCAGCCAGGTCTCACTGGAATTGCTCCAACACATCTTTTAAATATATGTTATTAGTAATACTGGTAATACTAATGATATGTTGAACTATGCACCATATAAATTTTAATCAAAAAGGTATTCTTTGCCTAAAAAATTTCTGAAAATGAACTTCATGAAACGCTAATGAACAACGACAAAACAGTGGACACGGTTTGAAATGGGGGTCATTAGCTTCCAAGGAGCTGTTAAAAAAATGTCAGCACTAGTTTAGGAAAAGGTAAAAAGGAATACCCAATAACACAATAAGATACTTTTTCTCCAACATTATGCATAAGCCAAGACGTCAGTAGCTGGAAATAACTGGAACATTCTTGGTTCAAGCCCAACCTGTATTTATAAATAAAAAGATAGTTTCTTAAAAGATCAGGAATTAGGATTAACTTTCTACTGGGAAATCTGTTCCAGGGTAATTGAATTCTGTAGTGGCAAAGAGGCAGTACATGCAAATAATTAATTAGCAATAATTCAGCCTGGAGAATTAATACTTACCCTACATAACAAGGCAAAAGGTAGCATAGCTGAAAAGCAGTATTATTCTTAGTTATGAATATTTTTGTACATATTTTTCTTTCATCCAGTATCTAGTATTTTCATACTGATTGAAAATATTATTCATTCCAGAGTTATATGTAAAAATCCTTACCCTGCAAATATTTATGTATATGCTTTATACTATACAATTCAGTGCTAAGTTAAGAACAGTTCTAGCTTCTAGGGACTTCGGTTCTCAAACACTTCATTTAAAAACCAGCTTAAAATAAAAACATTTTTCCTCCTTAACAGACTATACATTTTCATGTTAGCAGAATAAATAATAAATTAATGAGACAGGAGGTAGGATAAGTATGAAGACTGAAATGCTGCATTTACAACCCTAATGTGTTTTGAGGAAAATATGATCAAAGGCATTTTATGAAGAGAAATTTTCTATTTCCCTTTTGGGGTATATTGTCTTTACTGTGTGAAGAGGAGTACTACTGGGAGCAGAGAATCTTGTTTTGAGAACTGTTTTCCTGGAATGAGTGCTTTACTTTTGCAGTTTCATAGCCGTAAGTCTTTTTCCAGCACTAATCATGCAAGTGATGTCATAAAAAGTAACTTTTATAAGTTTTAATCATGTATATTTCAAATCTCAAATAGGCTCTTCAGACAATATGCTGTTTAGAAGACCCTATTATACCATGCAGTAGTGTGTGATGAGGAGATGCTACATTTATTTTAGGAGAGAAAGAAATCTGTATTTCATTTGTTACACTGCTAACTTCACTTTAGGTAATTGCATTCAGCTTTATTATTGCCCAGAGCAATAACTGATTGTTAGTTATTGAAGTCTGAAATGATTTTCTCATTTCCCAGGGGAATCTAGAGATTTACATGGTGCACAGCAGTAACTAATAGATATAATCTGGTCATAATGTAGCTCTATAATGTGTTATTTACTTGTTGAGAACACGGATGTAGAACATTTTAACATTTCCTCAAGAAGTGTGGCAGATTTTACTCATGATATGTCAGATTTAAGTGTGCTTCTTTTAGTTTCCCAATGGCTGAAATGCTAGCAACCATTAAAAGGTACATAAAACACTGGAGATCACACACTTGTACTTACCCAGCTGCCCTGGAACCTGGGCAGATTTCACCCTTTATTTCTAAAATGTATGCACATGAATTAAAAAGAACTTATGATAAGTAAAATTTCATCAACAATAGATACTCATTAGCTTGACTTGGATTATTCTCATTATATGAAGATAATTAATACCAGAGAAAGGTTTCTGTGGAGCAGAGCTTGATTTTCTGGCTCTCCTCTGAATCGTTTGTACCTGTTTCAGTGCCGTTGTATGTGCCATACTGAGTATTTTCAGTAGCTGTGTGCCTTGTTTTATGAACATCCTGTGCCATTCTGAGGTCAAAGGATATAAAAGGTGTGCAGTCACAAGCAAAACATTCATGAATGTATTCTGGAAGCAGTAGAGGTTTTAGAGATTGGATTAAGTTGCATGAGCGTAGGCATCTAATGCCATTTTGCCTTCCATGGTGTGCTAAGAGCCCTCCACAGGACTGGCATGTTAAGGCACAGAGCCTGCAGTTCAGTTTGGCTTTCTGAAGCAGCCAGGTGAAATACCTTAGGGCACATCAGGTGTCTTGTGACAGCCCTTTTTAGTCAACAAACCACCCCTCTGAAAGTCTACTGCATTTTTTCAGTGCTCAGAACAAGAGACCCCAACTGAACTGTGACTTTCTTTAAGGCAGTCAAATAAATATTAAATAACAATCACTTCAAACTCAACGGCTTTGTGGTACAGATGTCTGACTTTGAAGCCACATTCAGAAATAGGGTCTTAGAGAAAAAAAAAAGAAACTGTTCTGTAAACTTGGGTTTATTCTGGCTTACTTAGTTAAAATGGTCCCATTTTGAGGTTACAGTAAAATGCACTATTAATGTTAGATAAACAAACATGAACTGATCTTAGCCTTGTGATATATATTGGCAATGCAAGTATGTTATACATGATGCTCAAGTTGATAAAATACCAACTGCTGATTGTATAATAGTGGTAAACATGTTTTATTAAAGTAGGTTTTCCTTTCCATCAAATATTAATGTCTTATGAAGGTTTCAAAGTATTCCTCATGGAAACATTAAGAAATCTGTTCTTCTCTCAGTCCCCAGGGGATTGTGACTGTTATTCACATTAAACCTAATGAGAATTACAGACATAAATACCTGGTGCATCAAGAGACAACCAGGCTCTTAATCCTTAGCATCTTCATTATCCTTTTTGCACAGGCTCCACCTTGTCCCAAGCTGCTGCTTCTTCCGTTCCTAGTGCTCATTTCCTC
>NW_010402338.1:13864-14175 GCF_000710305.1 Buceros rhinoceros silvestris
TCCTGCTAACGTGGGACCACCTTCTTTAGTGTGGAAGATTGCTTGAGGAAAATCCTCCTACTTGACTAATCGTGCTGTGTTGCTTTCTTCTTCACTAGAGAGAGACACTATAGCACACAGCTAAGATCTGGATGCTATTTTAAAGTTTTATGGGGGTCCTTATTGGGTGTTGGGGGAATCAGAGCTGTTTCTGCCTTCTGGATTCAGCTCCAGACTGTTTATTGTCAGGGTGGAAGATGAAAGGAAAGGGAGAAGAAAGCAGTAAAGTGAGGACTGCAGGAGAAAGGGGCGGGGTTGGGGGTGAGGGTGGG
>NW_010402339.1:0-287 GCF_000710305.1 Buceros rhinoceros silvestris
GTGCAGGCTGGGTGCAGGGTGGGTGTGGGGTGATCCCGGGGTCAGCGCAAGGTGGGCACAGGGAGCTGGTGGGATGGTGCTGCGGGAGGATCTGCAGAAGTGACCGTCAAAGCCCCCGACAGCTGCCCTGGAAGGGGTGCCCAGCACCCGGGGAGCCCCCGCGCCCAGAGCCCGCTGCAGGCCGAGGGCTGCGCCCCAGCGTGCTCTGAAGCAAGGACCTGGGACACGGCTGTTCCTGTCTCTCCCCAGGGATCCCCTAACCCCTGCTTGGACCCGCACCGAGGACC
>NW_010402340.1:0-281 GCF_000710305.1 Buceros rhinoceros silvestris
GGGAGGGGACGGAGCGGTGCCCACCCCGTGTGTGGGACCTGCCAGTCGGGGCTCGGTGGTGCTGGCATCAAGGTGGGGGAGCGCAGGGGCTCCCCGGGAGGTGAAGGCAAAGCTCCTCAGCGCTGTCTTGTTCTTTGTTACTGCTGTCTTCAGCCCCCTTAGAGGGTGCTTCTTGCCGGAGGGGTGGCATTTGTCACTGCCCCGTGACGGTTACACTCAGCTCAGTGTACCCCCGAAGCTCCCCTCGCACCACGCTCCCCCATCCCGCTGCTCCAGCCCTG
>NW_010402340.1:593-970 GCF_000710305.1 Buceros rhinoceros silvestris
AGGCCTCAGGGCCGTGATTGCATCCCGGCACCACCATAAATCAGCCCCGGAGGTCTGGCGGCGCGAGGTGGGGAATGGCAATGGCAGGGTGGGCTGGCAGCGGACGGGCAGGGGGGGAGCATCGCCCCTGTGTCACTGCGTGCCCCTTCCCTGGGACTCTTGGCGAAGGCTTGGTGCCCCCATCTCTCCTCGGGGGGTTGCATCCCGGCACCACCATAAATCAGCCCCGGAGGTCTGGCGGCGCGAGGTGGGGAATGGCAATGGCAGGGTGGGCTGGCAGCGGACGGGCAGGGGGGGAGCATCGCCCCTGTGTCACTGCGTGCCCCTTCCCTGGGACTCTTGGCGAAGGCTTGGTGCCCCCATCTCTCCTCGGGGGG
>NW_010402341.1:0-2148 GCF_000710305.1 Buceros rhinoceros silvestris
CCCGACGTGCAGCCGCCTCTTGTCACCCGATCCGGTGCTGAGCGGCCCGGCGCTCGGACCCTCCTGTGCCGCGTTGGGGAAGGGGAGAAGTAGGGACTGCTGTTCCATTTCCCTGGCAGTGTGTGGTGAGTGGGCAGGAGGGCGGTGAGGGGGGTAAGAGGGGGTGTCAGGGTGCAGCCTCGTGGGTAAGGGGAGAGGAGGGCCCGAGTCCCCCAGAAGGGACGTGGCTTTTCCCTGCTACCACTTTCCGCGGGCACTTTGGCTGGGCAGACGCGTAGGTGCTTTCTCATCCTAAGACTGCTGTGCGCCGCAGCTGCCTTCGTGTGATTGATCCCGTGTCAGGTTAGACAGGCGGCGCTTTGCATCCTTCCAGCTCGGTTATGTACGTGCCCCAGAAGACTGGAATGGAGGGCCAGAGCCACGGCAGGCTGGGTAGGATGCCTGGCATCTGCTGAGCAGACACGTCTGTGCACCCAGCCCTAGGCGACCACAGACTGTCTGGCTGATGGGATCGTAGAGGTAATCATGCGTAGGGTGTATCTGAAGGTTTCTTTTATGGACTAGTTCTGCAGCGTAGATTCTTAATGCATCTCAGACCTCAGAACAGGCAGAGTGGGTTTGCTGTTGTGTCCTTTCCCAGCAGGATGGCATCTGATTCTTTACATGCTGCAAATGCTCCTCTTGATCCACGTGTCTCGTTGTGATAGACATGTTGTACTATGTAGTGCATGGTAGAATTCTGAAGGCAGCAGCCTTAAGATAAGTAAATTGCATCTTGGACTGTCTTAAGTCTGAGTTGTGGGAAGAGTAAGGACAGGTGGTTTATCCCACGGGCACAGCCCTGTGGAGCCGTGGACACTATGACCATGTTTCATTGCTACATAACATGTAGATTTTGTGTCAGTAAGAGCACCTCCTTGACAAACCTTGATGTATAGTTTAAAAGATTTAAGTGGGTAGGTGAGTTTTAGAAAAAATTTTTCTCTCTTTTGTTATTAATTTTCTAGGTTTTTTTCAGCCCCACAGTTGCAATGTTAACACATTCTCAGATATTAACATATTTTTTTACAAGATATTTACTAGGAATTACAACTTAGGACTAAAAGGATGTCGTGGTATCTTTAACTCCTCCAAACAAAGGCAAATATAGTTCTCAAAACCCCAAAAGCAGGCCTGTTATAATTCCATGCTTAGACTGCCAAGGACACAGTTATGCTTTCTGTAATATGCTGTAATTAAGATATGATGAATGTGGATGAAAGTAAGAGTAAAACAATTTTTTGGCCGAGGTATCTCATTGCATAACTGTTCTCTTTTAAAGTGTTGTTTTGGCTAGGAAAGAAATTAGTCTTCCAGCTAGCTTGGTGACCATGAGCTAACCAAACCAGTCTAAAACTTGCTCGGTTTCTTGCACTAGACAGACAACTTAAGGCACGGATTGGGCAAAAATGGAACAAGTACCTTCCAGTTTAATCCTTGTGTAGAACCATATGTTTAAAGTTAGCGTTATGTATGTTTCTTTTTTTAAGATGAAAATTAAAAACTTAAAAATGAGTGTTTTTACTTATATGGGAAGTTGAGCTACTCTCAATTTAAACTGAATCATCTTCTTCAATCATGGTGATAAATCTTTGCCTGTTGCATTAGGAAGGAAGATTACAAGAAGTGATTGAAAACCTCCTGTCCTTGGAAAAACAAACACGAACGGTGAGTAGCATAAGCTGCGCAACGTTTCTGTGGGGTTGTCCTGCACACCCCCTTGCTCCACTGCATTAAAAGTCTTGAAAGGAATTGGAGTATCAGTCTCTCTCCCTTACTGTTCTTTTTCTAAAAAGAAAATCATGAGGCTAGACAATTTTTTTTCCTTTGCATAATAGGAACTGCAGGTGACAGAGGTTGGCAGGTTGTTATCCTATCACTAATACGCTGTTTGTCTGTTACAGGCATCTGACATGGTCTCCACATCTCGCATCTTAGTTGCTATAGTGAAAATGTGTTACGAAGCTAAAGACTGGGATGCTCTTAATGAAAATATTATTCTTCTATCAAAGAGAAGAAGTCAGTTAAAGCAGGTGAATATAATGTTCTGAAATAAAAAAAAAATTGTATTTGGAGCCATGTTATGTATTTGATTCCCCTTTGCGTGTA
>NW_010402341.1:2221-5716 GCF_000710305.1 Buceros rhinoceros silvestris
GGGACTTTCCTGAGTTTGTAGCACTGCCTAAATATTTTGTAATTAGCTTCTGTTGACTTTTTTTGGTAGACAGGAAAGCCCATAAGGAAACTGATGCCTGGAATTAGTCTGTGTTCACCTTGTGCCTGAGCTCCGTGTGGTCCAGCTTGCCACTCTTGGGCCAGCTGAGACTTCTCTGCTTTCAGGCCCCCAGTGCTTTTACATGGTTGTTTGTCTTTGCGCTCTTCTACAGTCTGTATTGTAATTTAAACATATTCTTGATTTTTCACATTCACATGAGGTGTACATTAAACGGAGTTATTGCCGTTTATTGTGATCACATAAGGTGTATGCTTCACATGGTTGCTTTCGAAGCTGTCGTGCTCTGGGATTCAGCTCTGTCTGAGAAATCAGCTATCAGGATAGCTGAAGGTACTTGCATTTAAGAAGGAACAAAGTTTATTGCACTGTATGTTTAGTTTGACTTAATTAAAGTCAGCAACAGGTAATTTTAATGGTACCATTGCTTTGGGAAGAAAAAGATTACATACTTTTTAATCTGCAGAAACATTAGGAGTTTGTGTACAAGTAGAGTGCAGTTGAGTTCTCTAACTTGCACAAACTGTAACTGAAGAACAAGTTAATTTTGGCTGAATTTTCTTCTTGAGGAAAATGTTTCTAGATATTTAATTCTGTGGGGTTTTCTTCTGTTTGTTTGTTTTTTTTCCCCCAGAAATAGGTATTTTAATAATAATTGTAACAGGTTTGTCAGTGTTGTTACCAGAAGAACATATGCCAATGCTTGTGCTTGCCACTGAAGGATGCTGGTTTATTGGTGCCTACTTGGGAATATGCAGAGATAGAAAAGCATCAGTCAGAAATAATTACCCCTCTTCCTTCCTTTCCTTTTGAAAACACAGAATGTTTTTCTTTTCTGTTATTGTACCAGGCAGTTGCTAAAATGGTCCAGCAGTGCTGCACTTACGTTGAAGACATCACAGACTTACCAGTCAAACTGCGCTTAATTGACACATTGCGTATGGTTACAGAAGGAAAAGTAAGATTTTGTTTTAAGACTGAATGTCTAAAAGGTAGAATAAAAATGTTCACCTTCTTTAAAAGCATAGCTTCTTAGCGTTATTTTTTAATCTTGTTCAAATAAGAGCAAAAAGTACTTTTTAAAAGATCCTGAGAAGCCAAGTAGTGCATTTCTTTCCAAAAGAGTCCAAATATTTTCCAGATTTCACATTTAAATAACTTGCTGGAACATTGGTCATATTCCCATGACATAGATATTTGGATGTATTAATGTAATTAATAATACATTTCAGAGTTCTGAAATGCCGTTTATTTTTCACTTTTAAAAATGTTTGGGATTTGTTAGAGTAATGGGCAGGTTTAGTTCAATTTCTCCTGCACTTAGCAAGGTGTTAGGTACAGTTAGGGTAACCAGAAGGTGATACCAGAGCATTATACCAAGTTAATGTACATAACACTCCTTTTTGCTTTAAGAAAATCAACAATTCTGAATTAAGGCAAGTTTGCATTAATGTTACAACTTTTGTCTGTTCAGGGTTAGTCTAAATTCTTAGTAATCAAGTGTTGTTCATTTATGGCTGGTTAAGGGGGAGTGAAATAATGCAAATGGTACTTAGTACTCATTAACCATTAAAGCTGTAACTTCATATCTGTTTGAATATATTTTAGCAGAAAAAATATCTAATACTTCATTCACAGGGCTTTTTTGTTTGCTTTCAGAATGGTAGATGAATTTAGACATTAATTTTTAATTGATTTGGTCCAAATACTTTCAGCGTGGCAACTATTCATCATATTTTATCTGTGTGTATTGTGGGAAGTGTCAGTATAGCGTATGGATACACACGGAATTAATTTGCTGTAATTAGTGGGGTTGTGGTCTTAGAGTTTGCACTTCTTCAGAAAATTCCCATGTTTAAACTACTAATTCTGGTTTCAGATATATGTGGAAATTGAACGTGCTCGCCTGACAAAGACACTTGCAACAATAAAAGAACAGAACGGTGAAGTGAAAGAGGCTGCCTCTATTCTGCAGGAACTACAGGTAACACGCCTTGTAACTCAAAATCAGTTCTGACTGCTCGTAGGTTATTGTTTAGAAACTTAATCAGGTATATCTGCAGAAAGGCCTGGAATGACATTAACTGCTATTAGTGAAAGTATAATTCAGTTTTGACTGCTGTTGTTGTTCTCGTGGTTAGGTTACACAGAGGATTTCCCATTTGGAAAGCAGATTTCAGTTCTCTGGATAGTGCATTGAGTTTAGTGTTAGGGGATTTTTCTGGTGTAGGTGGAGGCTATAATTTCAAACTGAATAACCTTTTCTCAATTTTTCACTTGCTCTGGAATAGCTATTTTTTCTATTGTTTTGTTTTGTATTGCTTTTCCCCCCAGACAACCTCCCACTCTTCTTGCACAGTTAAGACTTCACTTGATTTGACTTTGACAGTGGTAAATAGTTACATTTTCATTTTAGGTGGAAACGTATGGTTCCATGGAAAAGAAAGAACGTGTAGAATTTATCTTGGAGCAGATGAGACTCTGTCTAGCGGTAAAAGACTATATTCGGACTCAAATTATCAGCAAAAAAATTAATACAAAATTTTTTCAAGAAGAAAACACAGAAGTAAGTCATTGGAGGATTTACCCCCCCAATCCCCGTTTGAACCTGACCTGCTTCTCTTCAGGTCCAAGTGCATTTGAATCCCTCTTGTTTTCTGGGATCCGGTTGGATTTCATTTATGTGATTCACTGTTTGATACTGTTTCAGAAACTAAAGTTGAAATACTACAACTTAATGATCCAGCTGGATCAACACGAAGGCTCCTACCTCTCCATCTGTAAGCACTACAGAGCCATTTATGATACCCCGTGTATCCAGGCTGAAAGTGACAAGTGGCAGCAGGTAAAAGGCCATTGCATACTAAATGTCTGTATTTGCATGTGGCAAATACCCATTTCATCACCAGATCAGTTTACAGCAGATTAAATAGCTCATCAGTCTGTTCTTAGGGTTTTTTAATGACAATATTAACAAGCTGGTTAATTGAAAACATATAATAAGGTTGATTTCAAATGAATATTTATAACTAACATCTTCATTACATTGTCTTGAAATCTTGAAAATGTCTGTCTTCTACCAGTGCAGCAGTCGGAAGCAGCTGTGGAAGGATGGGCTGAATGGTTCTTTTGGGTTGGCACTACAGATGTTACGTATTTGAAAAGATTTTTTTGGATGTATTTATTTTAAATACTACAGTTTTAGTTAACCTGAATCAATGTAAATGTATCACTGTGGAGGAGGGCTCGATTCTACACAATGACATCGGTTTCACCTTAAGTGCTGACTGCGCTGGGCTTAAGCCTTCTACATGTTAAACTCTAGGCTCTGTGAGCAGTGTCGTCAATTCCTTCTTTGAATGACGGGAAAACCCGCACTCTTTCATCTCAAACAGGCACTGAAGCACGTTGTTCTTT
>NW_010402341.1:5775-14274 GCF_000710305.1 Buceros rhinoceros silvestris
ACTCTTTCCTCTCAAACAGGCACTGAAGAGCGTTGTTCTTTATGTTATTCTTTCACCATATGACAATGAACAATCTGATTTGGTGCACAGAATTAGTAGTGACAAAAAGCTAGAAGAAATCCCGAAGTATAAGTAAGTATTCTTCCTAATAAACAATTCTTTGGTTAAAAAAAAAAGTGTCTCTCAAAGTAGCTGTGCACGTGTAATCTGTTTATGCTGTGACTGCTGTAAGCATCTCCAAATTGAATGCTGGATGAAAAATACTGCAAGATTTCCATGAATGTGCAAGTTCTACATTAAAATAGATGTCTCTTTATAAGAGAAAGATATTTATTAGAAACAGTCTGATTTGAGCTGCCCCCGACAGTGGGAAGTATTAGAGTATATTAATGAAGACCAATGAATATTAATGGTAATAAAATTTAACATCTAAAATAATTTTCTTTGATCTATTTAAGTATGAAATGAGCCTTATTAATACGGGCTTGTAAATCAACTTTACTAAACCATTTAGAGA
This sequence comes from Buceros rhinoceros silvestris, assembly GCF_000710305.1. Lineage (NCBI taxonomy): Eukaryota > Metazoa > Chordata > Aves > Bucerotiformes > Bucerotidae > Buceros > Buceros rhinoceros. The sequence goes on from NW_010402341.1 coordinate 6,293, forward strand.
CCTCTTAAAACTGTTTACCACCATGGAACTGATGCGATGGACTGCCCTAGTTGAAGAATATGGGAAAGAATTGAGAGAAGGCTCCCTTGACAGTCCTGCCACAGATGTTTTTGGCTGTACAGAGGAAGGGGAAAAGAGATGGAAAGATTTAAAGAACAGAGTTGTGGAACATGTAAGTATGGCCCTCTTTGAGCATTAGCTATGTATTCGGTGCCTCAACTAGACCTGCTTTTCGCTTGCTAGATTTTAGTTACAAAGAGAAAGGAAAAAAGTACGTAGTAAAGCAGGGGAGACAAGTTGCCATTTCTGTTGTATTTTCAGCATTTTCGTTGCTTGTATGTCTTTATTATAGATAGGTATTGGGCACAGCTGCTGGAAAAAAGAGCATGTTGCACTCGAATTCTGAGCAGAATAGAGCAGAAACTTGAAAGCCTTGCTTTGTATTAAATTCATAATTAGTTGATTTAATTACTTAATAATTTGCCATGTAGAGAGTTTTATACCTTTTACATGTAAAAACTGTTTGTTCACAACTCCCTCACGTACCTTATGCTGGTCTGCCCTTAGTGCTACAGCTCCTCATCTGCTTTTAACATTGACTTTTATATTTTTGTAGCCTGCTTCAATTACTTTTTGCATATAACCCTCTACTCTGAAAACTTTTATTCCAGAATATTAGAATAATGGCTAAATATTATACCAGAATTACAATGAAGAGAATGGCACAACTCCTGGATCTGTCCGTTGACGTAAGTGTGGCTGGGCTTATCCCCCTTTCATTAAGGGCATGAAAGTGTATGTGTGCATATGTTCATGGCACAAATACAAGTATTCAGCAGAGTGACGTTCTCTTTGAATTTGAGTTCTCCTTTTTAGCCTAAAAGGCTCTGTAAGGGATGGCATAGGTCATCACTGCATTGTTTTACAGACAATGCAGGAAGATGTAGCGTTGTAGAAGCACACTGCTTGGTACAAAACACTCAGGCTTTACACCTGTGTGTTTGTGAATGCTCACAGCTATAGTATCTGTTGTGTCTCTATATGTCTGCCTTTGTATGATCTGTGCAACTCCCCTGGCTTCGTCCTTAGTCTAATTCCCGTGTTTGTGTTACCAGGGCCTTTCAGCCCTTACAGGAAGAACTAAGTGTGCCATAGTGATAGACAGGGAGCATTAACCAAACTTGAGTTCTTTGGGCTCTTTTTATGAGCAGTAGTGTAAAAGTCTTTAGGGAATAGTAGTATTAATCTGAATATTTAATCTGAATATTTTACTAGTCATTAAGAATACCTGAGTGTATTTTCATGCCTTTATGGGAGTTAGAAAACTTTTTTAATCCAAGCAGAACTCTATGTCATGATGTCTGTGCCCATAAGGCAAAAAAAGCTGCTCTTAAAAAAATTCGTTTACATTCAAGATCTCATTTAAGTACTGGAGTTTCTTGTCTTGCTTTCAGTGTTAGAAAGTTCTTGTCAATGGGTGATTAGAACACTGAGGATGCAGGGCTTCTCACCTTTAAACGTCCCTGTTTATAGAAGGTTGTACTTCGGGAACATGGGGTGGAGTAATCTTCCTGTCATCCCCCTTTGTGTTTTCAAGAGCTTTCCAAAGAGACTCACACAACCTGGTGTGTTTTGAGTGCAAAGGAAAAGGCTTTACCCTACTGTCTTTTAAGTGAATCTGCTCTTTTCCACAAACTCGGAGTAAACCTTCTTTGACAGCGGTCAGTAATTCACATGGAGTTTGCTATGCCTTGCTTGTCAGACAGCTTGTTCTGATACCTGTGTAGCCAGGTACTCCAAAGTGTAAAGGTCTATTGGTGTAGTGTATTAAACTGTTAATTTCATTAAAGATAATCAGATATAGGTCAAATGGAAAAAATAAAAAGATCATGCTAGTACCTTGCAGTGCCAACATGTGTAATATTAAGTATTGTGTGTGTTTGGGTTTTTTTAAAAATCTTTTAATATTGCTACAGCTGTATTTCTGTTACGTATAAAGAAAATCTCGTTCCCTGTGCTTTAATGCTGTTTGGGAGGAATTGTAGATGTTTTGTAGATAAAAATGCTCTTTTTCTGACTTAGTGCTGTTTGTCTTTACAGGAATCGGAGGAGTTCCTGTCTAACCTAGTAGTTAATAAGACCATCTTTGCTAAAGTAGACAGGCTGGCAGGAATTATCAATTTTCAGAGGCCTAAGGACCCAAACAATATACTCAATGACTGGTCTCACAAGCTCAACTCACTAATGGCCCTAGTTAACAAAACCACACATCTCATTGCCAAAGAGGAGATGATACATAACCTGCAGTAAGGTGCCTCAATAATCTCAGCGCTTTTAAAGGCGGCGTTAAATCTTCATAATAGAGACTATTATTACAGTGTGTATATGGTTTGTTTTCTCCCTGTCAAGCCTTCCTGGTCTAAAATTTAGAACATAATTCTGAAATTCCTGTTGACAATTAAGTTCCCTCGATTACTCGTCCAGTTGTTTAAATGTTTTTGCTACAATTGGTGAAAGAACATAATAAAACTGTATTGCCTGTATAATGGTAGTCTTGCGATTTCTTCTTTTCCATGTGTACCTTTGTCTAACACACAATTCTGTGGTTATTTCACTCCAGGACTATTTTTGAGGCTGTGATTGAGAGGATAATACTGTAAATATTAAAATCCTAGGGTTTTACAGTAGCATGCATTGAGGTAACTTGTAATGATAATTTTGCAATGTTATGTCCAAATACTGTTTCACCGATATTCTGGATGTTCATGCTTAAGAATAATGCTATTTCTTGTGATTTGGGACCACAGAAAGACTTTATTAATTATGAACTGACTGAGAAATGTACCTGAATCTCTTTGGCTTGGTGCAAGTCACTATTTTCACTGATTTATCGTTACAGATTGTAAAAAACAATAGCAATTACACAATTAGCTGAGATAGAGTACTTCAAAGCTGCTGCTTTCCATAACTGAAGGTGTTATATTCAGATCAGATAATGTCCCATTATTTGCTTTAACCAACTTGTAATGGAGGGAAGCTGTAGACTTTTCCCTATGTCCCTGTTCTATTGTTTTTTAAAGGAAGTAAAATAGTAACACGAATAGTATAGTAAGAAGCAGTGGAACTTTTATTGAATTTTCTCTGGTTTTTAATGATTTTTAATGCTATCCATAACTAACTATTCTGTTCGTAACTACTTAGGTAGATACTGTAATTGTAAATGATGTATTGAGCTGTATATAAGTTCTGTCTCTTTAAAAGCACACCGAACTGAACTGAGCACAAGTAATTTATCATATGAATACACAGTAAGTCAAGAAACTTTAGACAGTGATTTTGAGTGAGCGAGGTCCCTGAAGGGACAGGAAAAGATGGCAGCTCCAAAGCGGTGATTAGCATTTGAAATGTAGGCTTTGGACACAGCTTAAGAGAAACTTGAGAGTGTGGCTTTGGAGGCAAGTCACTTTATCAAGCCATGCTAATCTAGCTCACTGCATTTCAGCAACAGCAAAACAGCTGAGTTATCAGTGGGAGAAGGGAGAAGGATGAGCAGACTCTTTTGAATGCATAGAATGCTTACTGTCTAACTTCTACATTGTATTATAATCCAGATTGTACGAGTTGTGTAAAATCTTGTTGCAGCCATGTCTGAGAATGGGATGTACTGGTCTTTGTGAGGCGAGCCTCAGTAGCATGAGCAAATTGGGCTGCTGCTGGGATAATGAACAAAGTAACTTCAGTTTCGACCTTGTCAGTGGGAAAAAAAAAAAAATCTTCTGGAAACCGGGGTAAGAGGCTTCAGAAAAGGGAGCAATGTGTCATAAGGGGAAGTGGGAATTTGCCTCTCCCTGTTCTTCTTATCATAAGCTTTTATCCCATTTACAAATCTGGTCTGGAATCTTGAACCCCAACCATTTAAGCTTACAGACTCTGTGACATTTCTACCAGATGAGACATACTAGACCTGTTTCCCCAGCCACTCCTCTTTCCCGTTTTATCCTAGAGTGGGATGGTTCAGTGGATCCCTGGCCCTACTTTCTGGGGTTCTTGTGGATCCTACTCCCTCTCTGGTGTATCTATATCCCTCTCTGCTGCCTTTGCAGTAAGAGCGTGAGTATGATGGAGAGAGGAGGTGGTATCTCTCCCCTCACAACTACCTTTTGCTCTCATCATTGGAAAGAATATGGAAGCCCTCTTATCTCTCAACAGTCCAGGTATCTCCTTTAAATTAAATTCAGAAGGATTACGAAGGCTCTTTTTCATGGTCTGTAATCATACCAAAGATCCACAGTGATCCAGCTTTTTGCCTTTTGGTCTGAGAGAGATTTTTGTCCTCACTGAGGTCACTTACACCTTCATCTTGGTTTGACAACCAACATACTGCCCAAGGCAAACTCCCTCCGTAACTCTATCCTTGGAGTGAGAGAACACCAGTTGTGTACCTAGAGTACTTGGTGCCAGAAGCAAGGATCCCTCAGGGTTTGCCTCCCCACACATCACAAAAGAGGACTTTTAAAACACAACTGTAGAATTATTAGGCTGTATAGTAAGCCCAAGTCAGTGGAAAAGAATCTGTTCATTTAGCCTGGAGATTTTGTTTGTTTTGTTGTCAGACTATTAATGAAAATTAAAGGTGTTTATCTTAATCTCTCTGGAAAAGGTTGCTACATTCAGGTTGCTAGGAAAAAAGACAAACTAAACTTTTGGTGCTAGTTCATCTCAAGAAATGTATGTCAGATGTATGTATGTCAGATACAACTCCGTAAGCAATTTAAAGGTCAATGTAAAGGCAAGCCAGCTTAAAAAAATGCACTGAGATTAAAGATCTTTGACAATGGGGGATCAAACTATCACATGAATCTGAACACTGTACTTCCTGTCTCCTCAGTGTACCCTCAGCAGCCCCTTATTGCTCTTTTCTTCTCAACACTCTCATTTTGTGGATGAAAGGAAAATGAATAGGAATTAGTTTGAATATTACTTGCTCTAGAAATTGTATATGTTTCAAGAGCCTACGCTGAAGAAATGCCATCCTTGGATAATTTCGAAGTATGATTAAAGTTGAGATCATCTGTTCATTAGAGGACTCTGGAGGAATTCCAGGGGAATTTTTATGCTGGAAAATCAAAACTTGCTGCTCTTCAGCCTAATAATCAGACATTCACAGCTGCCTGGAAACAGTTTGCTTTGTTGTTCAGCAAGAATTGGACTTACTGTTGCTATCTAACCTCAGGTCTACCACTGACTTGTTTGTGGCAGAGGGTAAACCACTTGACTTCTGTTAGTTTCCCATGATTGCTGCTTCTGGGGGAGTTAAAAAATTTATAAAGGTCCAGTGTGCTAAGACAATAAAAACACGGCCGCTATTACTGTAGTCAGTCTGGAACTTTTACTGAGAAAGGCCTCCTGTTTTGTTTCTCAGAAAGATGACTGCTGGGATGTTGGGCTGCAGGGTCAGGGAGGCGATTTGGTTTGAGAGTGTTCTATTATTTGCTTATTACTTTTGTACCTTAATTGTAATGGGTTTTCCTGTATTCTGAAGTTAGACATCATGAGTGGAGCTGATTAAAAATTGGGGTTTCTGTATTGGAATTCAAGAAATGCCAGTTCCCAGAACAGAATGGAAATCCATTTTCTGAATTATCTGTAAAAGCAAAAGTCTGAGGAGAAAGAAAAAAGCAACAGTGTAAGTTTGAAATCAGTAGTTTTGTTGTGAAAATGTAGAAATCAAGCTATAGCTGTGATTCCAAGCGTGCAGCTCATGGGCGAGCCAGGACTCCAGGGCTTTTTGGCTACCTGCTCTCATTTAGCCCCGGAGCAAGTGAGGGTTTCGGAGTTCCCAACTCTTGAGAATCTGTGCCACACCTTTCAGAGCTCTGCTCAGATCTTCGTTCCATGGCAGGGAGCCTAGCAGCCCTGCGTGGCCCCAGGTTTTCAAACTGGTTCTTGGCAAGGAGCCTAGATTCCCCAGGGACCTGGGCATGGCTCCTAGCTTCACAGAACAGGGAGAAGCCCTGTGAACAGTCATAAATTACAGAATCCTGACTTAAAGAGTAGAGAGACTGGATGTGTTAGTGCCTTCTGTACAGGGCTTCCTTGAGTTACGGTCCCTGGGAGGCTCGGCTTTCTAAACTTCCACCAGGAAATTGCAATTTTTAGATCTGAAAGGTTTTGAAATCCTAAAATATAAAGGTGGAATTGAATTTGGTATTGCTGCATTCGGAAGAGGGGTTTTTTTTTGTTTTTTGTTTTGTTCTTACCATTATAATGAGTTCCTAGAAATATCACTGTTAGGCTTTTGAGGATCTGAGTCCTGTTGAGTCTCATGATGCTGAGCAGAGATTCATTGTTTTTGTTGCTATCTCCTGCCTCCCCACTGTGCCTTTGGCATTTCTTACATTCGCACACATACTGTTACTTTTCTTCAGCTCCCAGACTCCGTGTGACCTGGTCTCCTTGGGCAGAAGCCTAGTACTGTGAGCTCCCCTCTTGTCATGAAATCCCATCAGTGAGCGTAACACATGGGGATTCCAGGAACTCAGGAAGGCTGGACAGTTCTGGAAATACAAGCCAGGAGTCAGCACGTAACACATTGAGCCCAGTGCCGAGCAGAGAGTTGTGAATGATGTGTTTGACTGTGGAGGCTGGAAGGAAAAAGTGCAGCTTCCACTGGGGTAATACCCATCAATGAGGGAGAAAGAGACATCTCACAGAGCTCCTCCCACAGTAGCAGCTATTTCCTTACATTATCCTTTAATACTGTACTGAAACATGTCAATAAAAGCCACAAGAAGTCTCTTTCTTCCCATGTAGCGTATAACCAGTTGCTAAGGGCATACTCTGCCTTCTGTGCTGTTACAACAGAAGCGGCTCTGAAACCAAAGTTTAGTTATTGGGGCCCTTTGGATTTGGAATCTCAGCCTTTAGGCCACTTGCTGTATGGTGTGCACTTTGAGCAGACTTTCCATGGTTAATGAGCGATTGGAACCCGAATTTGTTTTGGACCAACAGTCTTCATCTTTCTATCTGGTAAAAAGGACTATGAAAGAGCTTGGGGAGGGCACCACAGGGAAATAATGGTCATTCCACTCTTGCAGGCTCAGTGGCAGTACTCAAACAAAGTACTGCTTGGCAGGCAACCCCATCTCGGAGCTGCTGGCTCCCTCTGCAGCCTCTGGCATGTCCACCGAGGGTTTCTGCAATACAATTAACCAGCCTACAAAACAGCGTAAAACCTGCTTCATATGGGGGCTAAGAGGTTTAATTTAAGTGTGAAGCTCATGAGAAGCAGTGGGTGTAAGGGCACAGTCTCCATATTGTGTTTTACACACAGCAGATTTTCTGAGGGGGGATTCCTCGCTGCCATGGTCTTTCCCAGCTCCTTTCAGGGCTGTTTCTGCTGTGCAGAGTTGCCGTCTTTTCACACCAGTCTTTGCCTTTCAGTACTTTCAGCCTAGGAGTTTAGAACAAGATAGATAGCAATAAAAATGGTGTCTGTCACTGAACTAATCCTTCCTTGTAGAGCTTGGTCACTAGCCACACAACCTTTTTCCTAGTGCAGTGTAAAGAAATACCTTCAGAACAAATGGACTCAAAAGTTAATGAGCATCTTAGGAGAAAAATAAACCAGCAAACCTCCGTCTCACCCCAACCTGAACTCCAAATGATATGGGCATATTTTTAGATATATATACACTTATATAATAAAACTTACTCTATTTTTCAGGGTTTCTTTGAAGTTATTTATTTTAAAGAAAACTCTCCTTGTATTTTGGAACATTTACCAGTAATACAAAACTCACTAGGAATCAAGCAGAACCAACCCCCAAAATAAAAGGACTAATTCTACTTCAGCAACTGGACTAAATGAGACACAAATTTAGTTAGATCCTAAACATGGTTTCAACTTTATCTCATTCATGTATCTACTTGTTCCTTGCACAATGCCCATGGAAGACACTGGCGAGTCACAGCACCGCCAT
>NW_010402341.1:14378-15150 GCF_000710305.1 Buceros rhinoceros silvestris
ATTAGCTCCCACTAGGCTCACTGGGGATGGTCCAAGGCGGGCAGCAGTGGTGGCCTAGGGCAGGATCCATCGCAGTGCTTTTGTCCTCCTGAAATGGCATCTCCGGGGCTGAGGCTGGGACGACTGTGCTCCCCTCTGGCATGGCCTCTGGTAGGGCACTGAAACAGTTAACTATACTCCATATATAAATATATATTCCATATCTAAATACAACCGTATTTATTGAGTTGAATTAAAAAGTGGACTGACTTAAGTCTGGGGCTGCGAATGCAAAGCATTTCTTTATTTCCTTCTGCATTTACATTTTTGCAGGGAGCTCGCTCTTTATAAATGCATTACTGAAGAATATTGAAAATATTCTTGGGCACAAGTACCTTCTTGCAGCGGCAGTGCATCAGAGGCTTGGCTGGTGGTTACTCCTCAAAGAGTCAGGAGGCGTTAAATGTAAATTTAAATAAAAATGTATTTAGGAAAATCCAATACTAAAATGATCTGGATCTTACACTTATTTTAATTAAAGTAGAAGGAAAAGGTTGTAAAAAACATGGAATCCTGTTTTGTTGATAAACTTGCGTTAAGGTCCTGCAGTGCGATGCTTCCCGCAGGCAGGGCCTGTGCCGAGCCAGGGGCTCCCAGCGCGGCCAGAGCCAGCCTGCGGAGCGGTGCGGTGCGGTGCGGAGCGGTGCGCCCATCGCCGGAGCTTCGGAAACACAGCGGAGGGGCAAGATGACTCCGTGGAAAGAAAAGCGTCATGCAAAGCAGCCTCTGGGCT
>NW_010402342.1:0-4740 GCF_000710305.1 Buceros rhinoceros silvestris
TTTTCCACATCTGTCCTAGCTACAAGACCAGTTCAGATTCTAGCCTTTGTGAAAACATTTAGGAGCACTTTGTCCATCAGCCAAGTCAATATGAAAAGTCTTGCATCCCTGCCTAGAGGCACTGCCACTCTTTCTTGGACCATACTGGAAAATGAGTCAGAGAGAAGGTCAAGGTTTAAAATAGCTGCTGATTTTTCAAATGTACTTTCCATGAAAAGCCAAGACAGAATCAGTGGCAACACAGAATTTTTTACACCAAGAGATACAGAAAAGTTATACCAGGTAAAACGAAGGGAAAAGCACCCTTTTGTAACTCCTTCACCATCAATCTGTAGAAGTGATTTTTTAATCCAGAGTGTCTCTAGCACCATCTTGGGCATGGAGTTAATGCACAAAACCTAGAATACCTTGTAGTATCACAGTAAGGTTCATTATGAGGCAGCACATGTTTCCATGTGAGATCACCTTATTTCTCCCGTTAGATGCATATGGCATCACTTGGAAATTTGATCTGCTGGCACTTGGTAAGTTGAGAAGGATGAAAAAGATGGAAAAATGAAGGAAATATTAAAAAAAAAAAAAACCAGCCCAAAATTTGACTGAAAACCAATAATCTTCCCGATATAAATCAGTTTGGAATAACGTACTGAAATCTTACAATGGAGGCACTGAGCAGTGAAAAGAAGTGGCTCAAAACATTATCATTTGATGGCGTTTTGTCCTAGTTTGTGATTTAGGATTTTCTCAATCTTATTTTTATTTAAATCTTTTTTTAAACAAACTTTTTGCAAGTGAAAGTTTCACTCAAAGACTTAGTAGCTCTGTCACTGCAGTGCTAACTCAAGAGCTAACACCTCTGGTGATAAGGATGAATGTGAAAACAGGGTCCTCACTGAGGGCTACTTTTGCCTCTTAGTAAGATTTGTGAGGTTGAGAAGGATTCCTAAGAGCATTAGGGATATGTGAAAGAAGAAAGACAGGGGATTAGTCAGAGAGATTGCAAGGCTAAAGTTTGTCAAGAAATGAAGCAGATGACTCTCAAGAAGACTGCAGAGCTGAGTATAATTCTGACAGAGACAGGAGTTTAAGAAATGAGTCACTATTTCCCCCCTCCCAGCCCAGCTGATAAACCAAAAAAATTAGAAGCTTTAAAATTAAAATATGCTGCCAAGGACCTGAACTGGGAACAACTTGTAGGTTTTATATAAATCTTCTTAAGACCTTAACAGAGCGTAGAACTTAAAAGGTTGGAATTAATATATGTGAAAATTTTTTTCCTCCACTTAGATCTTGAGCTGCCTCAGGCCCAGAAGACTTAACTGTTCAATCAGAGTATCAGGCAGGCGGAAAGGTATGAAAAAGATCATAATATCCAGTATACTTTAAAAAACAAGTAATTGAATTGTTCAACATGCTAGAAGTAATGAAAATGCCTTAAGTTTTAGTGAGTTAGGACCTTTATTGGTTCAAGAGTTAGACGTTTGCCTACTATGCCTTGTTTCTGCCTTGTGTAACACTACTACATCAATTCAATTAATGGCAGAAAGATGCAAGAAAGAAGAGTCCTTTTTTTTTTGGTATGAAAACAGCAAATTCAGTGTGAAGGTCAAAATACTTTCTAGCATAATTACCTTCAAATAATACTTGCTCCCTGACATTAAGCTGTGCTCTGGTAGACCCACTTATTGTAAAGGAATAAACTCTGTGTTAGAGGTACAAGGCAGAGCAGTCCCTGTCTACCCTAACACCTCCTGGGACTACGCCAGAAACCTTCATTCACAGCACTGCTCTCTCCAAGCATATTAAATAGGTAAAGAATTTAGCCCTTTTTCCACAATGAATTTTACAGTGAATATCACCTGTGTATTTTCCCAAACTCTAACTTTTATGTAACAAATGCTTTTATTTAACAAAATCATATCTATCTTTGTGTATGTATGAAAAAGATACAGAAGAAAAGAAGTGATAGAAAAGGGTCTGGCTTTGCAGGGCTCTTCTCACCCCTCCAAGTTGTCTCAGACTTCAAGTGATGTGATTAATCTCTAGATAAAAATGTAATGAAGAAGTATTCTAAACCAGTAAGATTCACAGAAATAACATTCCTTTTATACTGAGGTAATGATCACATTTTTTACAAGCCTAGCTGTTGAACAGGCAGCCCCAAGCTTATAAAGATTTCAGAGGCCTCCAGAGCTCCTGCAACTGAAGGAAGACAAGTATGTTCTTCCCGTTTTAAATGGAGTACCATGAAGGAAGGAGCCAAGTTGGTGTTTAAAGCGAACACTTTGGAGTCTTAAGAAAACCCCACTTTGCCTAGCTTTGCTCCTCATGGTGGTGTCTCTTATATTCTGTATTGTCATTAAGAAATCTGTGTTTCCCTTAGAAAAGAAACAGTGTGAAATGAGACAATAAGCTCTGAAAAAAAATGTTTCCTATTTCTTTATTGGACAGAGTGCTGTGTTCAACCAAGGATCACATTTGTGTCACTGCAAAAGAGCTCTTTCTTCAAAAGAGTTACTAAATTCTTCAGTGCTGGTTCAGTCATCAGGGCTTGGCTTCATGGACGAAGATTTGGGAAGGGCTTTCCCCACGCTTACCGCAAGCGCGCTGATGGCTGAAAAGGCCAATGCGGGATAGGCAAGTCCGGTTGCAAAGAGCACAGCGGAAGGTCTCCTTGGGTGGTACAGTCGAGGCACGGTTCTTTCTGCGCTGTCTTTTCTCCTCGAGACTGATTCTACGTGTGCTCTCAAAGGAGGCAGCAGCGTTATGTGTGGTGTGTCTCCACATCTCCCCACTGGAGGCCAGGGTGGACCACTGATGGTGGTCAGTATGGCCAAGGCTGAGGTGTTGTTTCAGGGAGTCCTTATATCTCCTCTTTGCGGCTCTTCTCCTGCGGCAGCTGGTGGTGAGTTCACCGTAGAACACAATCTTAGGGAGGGGTGATCCGCCATCCTGGAGACGTGCCCTGCCCAGCGCAGCTGCGTTTTCAGCAGCATGGCCTCAATGCTGGTGACCTCTGCCTGCTCAAGGACAGCGACATCAGTCACGTAGTCAGTCCAGTGGATGTTTAGCAGATGAAAACTGCAAGGCAGCTGGGGTCGATGGAATCCTACCGGAAATCTGGAAGCATGGAGGCCGAACACGCCATGCTAAATTACACGAGCTAGTTCAGTGATACAGTGAGAAAAGTGATGCAGAAACCTGAGACTGGCAGCTATTCGGGTACTATTGCCTTCACTAAACCACTTCATGCTCCTGTTTCTGACCTGTGAGCCTTTCTTCTGATTTCCACCGACTAGTCTTCTTCTACCTATAGATCTGTTTTCCAAATTCAGTACATTGTTATTATTGAAAACTTCGGTAGTCTTTACTACGATACTGCTAATGCAGTAATACAAACATAACTCGATGGGTTTTTTTTAAATCAATATATGATGAATAATCATAGCATTATGTATTTTTAATTCATACTGCAAGCAATATGCTAACATCGACAATGCTAAAAGAGTGGGGGAAGATGTAGATTCTGCTGTTGTAAAGAAATCAGAAAAGATCTGTAATAAAACTATACTTGTATCACAGCTTTTTGTTCCTCTGTGCTTCCTGCTCTGTATTTGTTTCAACCACCACCTATCAACAATATTCATAACTCAGTATAACCCACACTCTTCAACTATTTTCGAGAAATGTAGGCAATAGAACATTTTTTCAAACAAATTTTACATCAAAATAATGGAACTACTGCTTTGCAGTGGAACAGTGGGAAGGAAGGTAAGGAAAGGGCATCAGAAACTAAATTTCTCTCTGGGATTTCAAGTCAGGTTTCTTCCTACGCTCCTGAAAACCCACTCCAGACCTAAAAGCACACTTGTCAGAAGTAGTCTAACACTTTCTAAGGCTTGTTTATCTTTTTTCCTAAAGCTAATTCCGTATGAGCATTAGGACAATTATGGAAATGTACTGGTAGCAACTGAAAGCTCACAGTGAGTTCAGACAAATGAAGGAAGATACAGGTGAAGGGAAAAATGACCCTCTTCTTGAAGCACTACTCCTGAATAGTATTATTTTTACCTTTGACTCTGGAACTTCAAGAAGCAAACACCATCTACAAAGAGCATAATTAGAGCAGGGAAATAAAACTCTATCTGGAAAACAAAGCCCTTTTCTGTAGCTGTACATGCCTTTAAACAGCTTCTCCGATGCTTTCAGCTTCTCCTTAACAAAATTTCCACATTAATTCCTCACAACAACTGCCTGCTCAGTTGAGGTCATAGTCATTCTCCGGTTACTTCTTGCTTACCACTTCAATTAAAAAAAGAACTGCTTTTGAATTGTTGTTTAGTTTTTTTTCCCACCAAGGGATTACAGATCATCAGAGTGGTAGATAGCTTGCACTTGCCACTTGTTGGATGCATATTTTCCCACTCTTCTGCAGAAAGATCCATTCTCAAGTATATGGCATATTGTTTATATTCATTAACCTTGATGATGATGTGTGTACTTATAGAGGTAAAATTTAACAAATGACAATTGCAAGATATGTTTCCTACACCTAAGGCAAATAATAATGGAGAAGTAGTCAGAGAATTAAATGTTTCCTTTATGTTAAGAATAGAAAACTGGTAGTCAGTTGTCTGTTGCTCGCTGACCTGTGATAATCTAACTGGCATATAGTGGTACTTTTGCCTCAAAGTGTTACTCTTTAATACCACATTCAACTGCTGTGGCAAACTGCAGATA
>NW_010402342.1:4846-16597 GCF_000710305.1 Buceros rhinoceros silvestris
TGGCAACCGCCAGAAGGCCAAGGAATGCCCCCAAGCCTGCTGTGTACACCAGTCCAGACACACACACTGCTATTCATTCGAGCTGCATCACCTGAAAGGCCAATCTGATCCACTCTTTTCCTTCCCTCGCCCTCGATAATTCTTTCTGCTGCTTTATTAGTCTACTGATTGTTCTCTTGACATGCTTTATTCTTTCCCCTAGCCTGTTTATTATTCTCTGACATTATTTTCTTACTTCATTATTTTCTAATATCTGAAGTTACACTGAGGAGCAGTGCTTTGGTAGTATGTGTTGTTTTTTCCTTAGTAGAGATTTTGAGACTTTTTTTAACTTCTTTCTTTTTTTTCCTTCATCTCTCCACTGTCACTGACCCTGTTTATCTACCCGCCACTGATTTAATTTTGAGGAGGAAATCCATATGATAGCATGATCTCCCATATTCTTTTCCTGGAACAGCAAGCACTAACATTTGGAAAACAATGTTATAACACCGGTTTTTCTTTTTCTTTCATCTTTGCTATTTACTGAAGTCTGAGACATGCTAACGTTGCCATGGTGTTGTCTGAGATTGGATCTGGCATTCTCCCAAGGAGGTGTGGGTAGCACCATTGACATTTTTCTCCCTCATGGGCATTTCAAATGAGTGGAGAATAACAACAAAACCGTCAAACAGGTTTCATTGAGCAGGGGTCAGTGCAACATCTGCCTTGTGTACATTGTGCCTGGATAAACACTGGTATATTCAGCACCGAAGTATTCTGATGCTGCCATTATAGTTTCATGTATTTTACAAAAAAGAGCTTGCAGATGAGAATCCAGGTATTAGCTGGGCATATGGATTTATTTTTTCTTTTTTGGTGCAGGTAGTTAAGCCTCCTGAAGATGGTTTTTCTTCAGCTGATTCTTCTCACTTCTATTTAACTAACATACAAAATGTTGTTCATCTTCCCTACCTTGGAATTTAGTGTATTTTTAGACATAACTATTTATCAAAATATGATATTACTCAAAATACTTTAATAGTTTACAGTACTCTTGCAGAGTGCTTACTTTTTTGGGGAATATATTGAGTTCTCAGAAGATGTTGTAAACATTTTAATTTCATGACAAAATCCAAGATTTTCAATCCTATTTTCTGCAAACAAGTAGTGCTTCACTTAATATTTTTGATAACACTGTATTTTAATAGAAAAACCTCTAGGTTGTAGTGCTTGTTAAAATATGTCAAAATGCAAATGTAGCACAGCCAAGATAATAAGCAAACCTTTGCTGTATAATATTATGTATTCCCTTATGGCTTGTGCATTCAAATATCTTCCTATTTTTGTTATTCATTCTAATTATACAATAGCTACCTAGGAAGTGTTTTTCGCTGAGTAAATTGTTATGGAAAGCAATTGTTTGCTATCACCAGCATTTTTGTCTTTAGTGCTGTTTTGTATTCTTGTCTACAAACACAATTTATCACCGGAATAATGTGAGGTTATCTTGCCGTGAAAAAACATGTACTAATCTGAGAACTGGTATTTTAATATTTGTCTTCTACTGTTTTAACTTCTGACCCTTGTGTTTAAACATTATCTGTCTTACCTGACTGTAGTGATCTCAGGCTTAGCAAAAAGAGAGAATGGTTTTAGTAGGATCTGGGCGTTTGAACTTCTTTTTTAAAAATAAGTGTGTCTGCAAGAAGGGGAAGATGTGTTTTTCATGTTAATGATTTAAAAATTCTGAAGGCTGTAAACATCACTTTGAAAGCTGCTAGTAGGGAAGATTACAAAGTCACAAACATCCTTCCCGCGTTTTTATTGATAAGGAGATAGGTGAGAATGAAACACCACAAATCTTGCAGTCTTTTGATGATTTTTACTGATGCCAGAAGTTATCTTAATTTTACATTAGCTCACTTCTAGCTTTTGTGCACTTCAGTATTGTCACTGAAAGTTGTTGCTAGAGGTTACTGACAGCGAACATGCTCTTATCTATCTTATTTCTCTGCCAGAGTCTCTCTTCTGCATGGGATCTAATTAAGCATTTTGGCTAGTTAACTAGTTGAGGAGTATTCTGGAAGCCAAGTACTGGGCTAGCTATGAGCACTCAGAATTTAATTAAGGAGTTCCCAAATCACCCATCTCTAAAGGCAAGAGGAAATCCCAGAGAAAAGGGTCTCACTCACTCGATTTTGTTGCAGTTCCTTCTGGGTTAAACAGCTACATTCAATAGAAACTGGACTTGCCCAGAGAGAGGGGAGTGCAACCCTCCTTGCAGCTGCTCTCAGAGGCTCTTTTTCACAATTTAAGATCCAACATAGAGATAAACCAGAAATTGCGGCAGTTGTCTCTACTATAGTGTAGAGAATTTAGATGGGTTTTATCATGTTCAGATTAGGAGGAACTTCATCTGTATTGGAGCCTAGAGCAATGGACAAAACATGACAGAAACTTTGCAGGCTATTGGAAGAAAACAAGAGAAAATGCATGGAGAAGTGTTTGCTTGGTAGCTTATGGGTAATAAAACGTGAAACCTATTCATATGTTCAAATAGCCTTGAAATGGGATGGCTACTGATGGACATCTCTTCTTGCTTGGGGCATTCAGCATAAAAAGATGAACTGCTTTATACATTTAATTTTTCAGATGGCAAGTTTACAGAACTGAAACAAAATCAAAAGAATAATAAAAGCATGGAAAATATTATACAGCATTATTGAATTACTTATCGAGAGTTTCCCAGAATCTTTTAATCTTCCTATGACTTGCACTGCCCCATCACATAATAATCGTGATGCCACAGCTGAAAATGTCTTCAGTAAGTTTTAAAAGACTTTGTTGTTTTACAAAGCAAAAATGTAGGAGCATACTAGGTGTTGGTGGCAAGGTGAAGGCAGTGGAGGTGCGCAGGGACGGCCTCTGTGAGAAGAGACCAGGGGCTGCTCTGTGCCAGACAAAACCGGTTCCAGTTAGCTCCAAAGTGAAAGAAAACACCTTTTACTTCACATAATTGGAGTGATGAAAGTTTGCTAATGGGTCTATGACTTACAAGGAAGTCACAACAACGAGGTATCTGCAAAAAGTATTCCAGTAGTGATAGAGTTTTTGAGTGGTCCTCAAGTGACAGTGCATAGCATGTCGTGTGGCTGTGGCACATCATTAATTCATCCTTAATTCTAATCCTTAATTCTAATAATCTAATTTTCTTCCTCTGTGTTTTTTCATGATTCAAACCTGAACAACTGAAAAGTGGCATTGAAAAAGTGTCCATCTCATCACTCACTGCTTTCTTCTTACCTCACTGGGTGACCTTTTGCAAAATTAATGCTGCACATTGACATCTATGTAAGCAAACTTCTATCTAGCTAGAAATGACTCAAGACCTCCACTGGTCTCCAGAAATTATTACAAAGGGAAAATCAAAGTATCAGATGTTCAGCTCAGTTACCTGGGTCTATCCAATACATTCCTAGCCCAATTTGGCAATCAATTAAAGAACTCAAAATTCTGGTCCCAGGAATGATTATCTAGAGTAATTCATATTGTAAAGTTAAACACAACTATTTGAAACCCAAAGCTTTGTTCTGATTGATTGCATTTTTTTTTCTTCAAAGCTTACAGTTGCATTTTCATTTCTCTGCGTCTGGTTTTAACTGCCTGCATTGAGCTTTGATATTGAGTTCAGCGGACAAAACGCCTACACTTAAAAATCAGAGCTGTTTCAAATTCTATCAGAAGAATAATTGCAAACGAGCTTTAGAGTCCAACTATGTATTTTTTCATTCACACAAGTAGTTTCCGCTGATTTTAGTGGCACTCCTCATAGAGTTAAGAATGTCATGGCTTGTATATTATGGGTCACAATGATGCCAACTCGTTTAAAATGCAGACTAGGAATCTAAAGCATTTTCTAAATGGCATTTTAGAAAGAAACATTTTTAGGATGCATTTTAAACTGTGTTATCTTTGTTACTTCTTGGAGTTAAAACTGTGAGAGCCCCAAAGTACAAACCCTTGTCACTTTCTATAATCCAATAATTTTATGTATTTTTAATTAAAACGTATCTGTATTCAGTGCATCAGGAATAAATAGTCCACAGTTATAAAAATAAATCCTTTATATAGTCCATAATGAAAAGGTATTTTGAAACTGTGTGAAATATAATGAGCACTGAGTGCTGCAGAATAAGGTGGCCTCAACTGCCCAGTGTTTAATCATTTAGTTTTTCCAAAAGAACTGCAAATGGACTATTTTGTTGGTATAAATTTCTTTTTTTTCCTTTGATAAGCATGTGTCTGTGACAGCAGTTGTGTTAAATATGGCATGAAATTATGCTTTTTGCATTGGGCTGCAATTTTTGTAGTGCTCCTTAATCTATGGGGGAGGTTTTTTTGTGGTCTTTGGCTCCAGAGTAAGATCCTGATCAGAGAATTTCAGTGCTGTGTCTTCATGTAGCTACACTCTTGCCTTGCTTTATGTCTCATCCGAAGCAACTGCTTTCTATTTCTCCACACATGCAGGTTTCCTTCCTATGGAAACCTAGATAGAACGGTAGGTGGGGTTTTCCACGTGCCCCGGTCTGACCTCAGTGTGGAGGCAGGATTTTATCAGGACATGGAAGCTCCCAAGCGCTTTACGCTTACGGCCCAGAATATAGAGCTCGGTATCTAAGCCCTGCAGCTGAGTGCCAAGACCTTGAATTTGATTTGATATTCTATGGGAAGCAATTGTAAAGAGCAAAGGACAAACTTAATGTGCTCCTGGTAGCAAGGCTGCCAAGGAGACGTGTGGTTGCATTTTCTATTAGCTGGAGTTTCCCAAGTGTTCTGCTGCCTGGGAGAAAAAAATTCAAAGAAATAATGTCCTTTTAGGAAATGTGTATAGAGGCACATAGTAGCTATACAGCCAGAGGACTTGGTCAAGGGGAAATTTATCATATTTTTTCAATAAGTACTTATTTTTTTTTCTGCTGAAGCTTCATCTTTTGAATTTAACCTTGTATTATTTGACTTAGGAAAATGCAGTCACTAAACCCACCATGTTTTCTGTTTACTGTTTCAAATTGTTTCTAGGTTAATCTTTGGAACCATCAGAAGAAGACCAAAATGTCTGATGAAGTTAATAGGTAAGATTGTGGGTGGTTGTTTTCACATAAGAGTTATGTCACCGCTACCTGTGTAATTGTTTTGCAGCATGTGCTCCTCGGACAGCTGCAAAAGGAAATACACACACTGCCCAGCAGGATCACAAGGAATAAGGAATGAATCTCAGAGGAGCGGAGAGGAGCTGACTTCATAGAGTCGTAATATATTAGGTAATTTCTCATTTTAACTATTATTTTCAGAAATTCTTGACATAAAACCAAGCAAATCCATAGAAGTAACTACAAAACAGCTCTAACAGTCATTCCAGTACTCAGTTTTTCCTGCTGTGTTTTATTTCTCCTAAGAGCAAACTAAATAAACCGAAACCCATTATGTCATAAGAATGCACTCAGTCCTGCTACCAGCAGAGTGGTTAGACAGAGGAAGGCAGTGCAGCAGGGAGCAGGGAAAATGTAGGTGATTTGAGATATAAAACTTGCATATTTAGCATGTATATGCAGAACAAATGCCTTTTTTACGTTTCCAAACATGGAAAATGTCTTTTTAAGTTACAGAAATCTAAGTGTTGAGTTTCTGTACTCGTAATCTCAAACTACGATGACAACTGTGTGGAGATAGAAGTCAAGTTTTGATTAATTGTTAAAAGAAACCCAACCAAAAATATTCCTATTAAGCAGTGTTATGGTTCTTACTGGTCAGAAATACCTGCATTTAGATTTCTAATAATTTCCTTTGGGTTAGGGAAAAACAAACCAGCACCCCTTAGCCAATATATTGGTGCTGTTCAGCCAGTCAAAGGTCACTATCTTGACCAGCAGGCTCTTTGGTGTTGAATCTGCAGCCTATCAAGCTCAGAAATCAGGAGTTTTATCTGCCGGTGACAAATGGCAATGAAAAGGAAGAGCATCAGAGACAACCCTCAGAAGGAAAGTAGCTGACAGAGAGAGCCAAGGCAACACCGACATGTTGGCAAACATGCTTGCAGTGAGAGTGAATTCAAGAACTTAAACTGCAAAATTCTTCATTCATTCCTCAAACATGTCATGAAAATATAATTCAGCTTAATAATGTGTGGTTTTTCTCTTTTACAGTTTTCATCAGTCTACAGAAAACAGATTTTAGAACCATTCTTTGTCTTACATTTTCTGACTTTGGTTTCTATTATAGAAAAACAAAATACAGTTTTGTTTCTACCACCCACACTCTCCTGAAACATTGTGTATATCTGTTAATCCTGACATCATGGTCATGTCTCAGTTTTCTTGTTTAGACAGAAGCTATTATCACATTACATTCCTCAAAAGAGCATTTGTAGCTTACCTTCCTTCTCCCTTTGAACTCACCTATGCATTTTCTTCAAGTCTGTTCCTTTGAGTCTTGCTAGCTTCTCACCAAGATCACCTAAAACAGAGAGAGGTGGAGATAAAACATACCCTGTTATTAAATAATGCTCCATAATATAAATAATCCAGAGTATTGGTGCAGAGACTGACTTCTCCTGTCAGTCAGAAGATCATGAGGTGATTGTCAAATGAGAAGATACATGGTAAGAATAATAATAATAAAAAAAAAGCCAGAACTCTGAAGTAACACAACTTCCACAGTGCTGAATTTGGACCGTGATTGTGCTATTTGATATTCACTGATTTCTCTCATACTTCTGCTCTGTCCTGTCAGCCAGTTGATCCTTTGCTCAAAAGTTTCCTTTTTTTTCCCCAACTGTGCAGCTGTGAAAATTCCACCATGCCTTAGCATTTTCATTAATATCAGCACTAATGTTATAGCTCTAAGAAGTTCATAATATGAAAAGAGAATAATCTAGTAGTAATGTTTTTTAAGAAATTCTTGAATATGGTCAAGGCTCAAGCTTCTCAATATCTAAAGTGGTTTGCTAAGGGAGCTCCAGAGTATGTGAATACATATTAATTTTTGCCACAGATGTTGGGGGAACACCTGCAGTTAGAATGACTGCCACATACCACAAAACCAAAACAAGTAGACAGGTGTTGGTTCTGGATGGCTTTGATTGTGTGGTGTGGTTGGTAGCTTCAAGGAACGACTGAAAGGGTGAAAGGATGTGATCCCACCTTGGCCTGGACATAATGATGGCACCTGTGGTGCCTGGGCGTGAAGAAAAGGTGTGAAGAAAAAATAGCTTATCAGCAAAACAGAATGTGATTGCTGTTGAAGTCATAAATTTTGATTAAGATTATTGTAACCTGTCATATTTCCACTTAAATATTGCAATTTCAACTATGACACTGAGAACAAAGATACATGTTGCCCTTAAACTGTTTCTTTGATTTACATTTATTGCAGTTCACATTTTCTCTGTGGTAACTGATCAGACATTAGAAGACACTTTCTCTCCACTGTAGTTTTCTGCACAGAACCTTAGGAGAACATTTCTTTTGCAAAAACGCTGGGGAGACAGGTTTGCACTTCTTTGGGTTTGGTTTTTTTTTTTTACTGTGGAAATTATGGAATTTTTGATCCCTTCCCAGGAAATAATCTGCATTATTTTAGAAAACACATTTAATAATAGTACTTAGCAAAAAACAAATGCACTCTTTTTAGTTCAGCAAAACCAGCAGAAAATGGATTTTTGGAAGATGATGTGGCATTTTCTCCCTCTTGTTATTCTGTAAATATCACGCTATTCAGGATGCAAGGTAGCTGGGATGGTGGTAAGTGGATCTGATTGCATTGTGATGGGGGAAGAACATGCAAATTCTAATAATCTCTGACTGGAAGGCTTTCAGAGTTTCTCTTTTCATTTTTTTTAAGATGTTTCTCTTCCTTGTTCTCTCCCTTGTAATGTTCTTAACTAGCACTAAAGAGCAACTGGAATACCCTACTAGCACAAGCCAGAGCTCCACCTTCTGTGCTTCTCTAATATCTTATGCTGTTCGTCCTGATCATCAAAACCAAAATCAGAGGTCAGGTTTTTATCGTGAGCCTTGCGTCATTCGTTGTTTCTACTCCCAAACCTTACACTGTCAAGAGGGAGCTCTGTGGGACAGGGTCGTGTTGTTCTGCCTGGTGTGGGTGGTGGCACTGTGGCAGGCTAGTGGCAGGGAACAGCATTGCCCTGCAATTTACGCAAGCCCCAGTAATTTCAGCCTCTGACCTGTGGAACAGGGTTCACAATTTTCCACTGCATGGCAATGCTGTAGCTCCTTTCCCCAGGAGCAGCTGTTTACAAGTATAACAGAGCCTCAAGGCTCTTCAAAACCTGAGCACTCCTCCCCTATTACTGTGTTTGAGATTCCCAACCTTATTAGTGCCTGCAGGGTGTAAGCCAAAATGTCTGGAGCAGAGGCAGCTGCTGAGAGGCACTGACTGCAGGTGTGATCACCAGAGCTTTGCAGGTTTTTAATCTGGGCCATTTGCTTTTCTCCACCAACAGACAAATATTTTTATTATTAATAAAGCTATGTGAATAGAAGAATAAAGAACAACACCGACATTAAAATGAACAACACATAAAGGCAACTTTTCCCAGCTCGCTAAGTAGAATTGTGTTAGTGAGAATTTATAGCAGTTCAGGTTTCTGTTTAACAAGCATCAGTATGAGTGTCTGCACGCTGAACATTTGTAAAATAACATCGTCTTCAAGGGTGCACCATTATGCTCTAAGTACCAGCTTCATTTTAAAAGAAACCGTATTGCATTTAACATTTTCATTATGTATAGAAGTCATAATGAGACAAAGCTATGTTTGCTAATATGTCTATTCTGTATTTTCACAGAGCAGAATTTTAAGTATTTACAGCAACGAGCTTTTATGTTCAGGAATTCCGCCTTGACAATGCAAACTAAGGTTGAAAGTCACTTTAATTCAAAGCCTCAGAGTAAAATGCAGTTGTCTTACAGCCTTAGCTTTTGCTGTACCTTACATGAATCTACAAAATTATATCTGTTTTCACCTTCCTTGTGCTTCTCTGATCGCCGTCTGAAAAATGACTAACCCAACAAAGCACCTCACCAGCGCGGCAGCGAAGTGATCGGTGTCTATTCATGGAAAACGCCTGAAAGCTGTAACTGTCCAAAAGTGTACCAAGCATCAGATTTGTAATCCCACTCTGCTGACAGCTAAACTGTTGCTTCTGAGAAGAAGTATGCAGCACAAAGAGAAGGAAAAGGCCTCACGACACGCTGCACCATCCTACATTATTTACTGCCTATCTGTACAGCACAGCTTCAGCTGGCAGGGAGAGTTAGGGCTGAGAATGAGAGATGCATACCGCTGCTGTGAGAAATGTAAATAAGATTAGAGTTGCCAGTCCCTGCTGAGAGGTAAATTTCTTTTCCAGAAGCTGAACACACCTTTCCTTTGAAACAGAATCTTTGTTTGCAGGAACTGCTAGTCTGCATCCACCCTGCTACACTTAAACCCTGGACCTTGTAACTAATCTCTTCTCACTGAGCGCAACTATGACAAAAATTGTAATGTCTTCTTGTTCTACACGTCTAGGAACTAATCTTCCCTTGGCAGCAACCTTGTGTTCTGTCAGCCTGAGTTCCTTTTCATTTGTATACTTATTTTGCTCAGTGCGGATGAGAGTGAATAGGGGAAGAGCACGGGGTAATTCACAGGGGAAACAAACCGTACCTAACGGCCAGAGTGATAAGCTTGCAAGAGTAGGTAAAAGATGCTGCTACAGCCCTCCTGATGCACTACTGCTGCTCCTGCATTGCTGATAGGATTCATGAGTGAATGGGTGAAACAGGTGTCGGACATACCAGCACAATCTGGATGGGACGAATGTTGGAGTTGACAGAGATACTCTGACTGGTTCATCTCAGAAATTATCTATTTGTGGATGTGAATTCAGATCTAACATTTACCACTGCTATCCTTGGCCATTTGCCAGTATACTCTGCAGGTGGTTAACGTTGAAGGCTCCTCAGACTTCTGCTAGATCAGAAAACTCTTGGCCAATGGGCATAATATGATAGTTCTCTGGTAAATGCAAGTTTTTCTATTTTGAGTTGTAACGCAGGGTGTACCTTTCTTTCTGTTCCCTGAAGAACAGTGTGTTTTCAAGCAATCTAAGAGATCACCACTCTCCTAAAACACAACATCGTGCTGAAGCTATTACGCTGAATCGGAAATGTGTAGTACATTGACTTAGTCTGATGACATTTGAAGGAAGATAGAGATAGTGTGTCTCTCTCTTCAGGGTTCTTTGGGAAAGGAGGGTTTGTAATAGCTTCCCAAGATGCTTGTTTGAGGAAAGTTTGTATTTAAAAGTGAGGCATGCCAAACATTTTACACAACTGAGACTGACTTACAAATACATTATCAGTCAACGCAATAGGAATCTTTACTCTGCAGCTTGTCAAATAATTGGCCTTTACCACAGAAGCAGATATTGAAGGAATGAAGAGAAAATAACTAATGGTTGTTGTAAGTAATGTCTTGTAAGCAACATGTTTTTTCTCTGTGAGCCCTTGGGGAAACTAATAAACTGTGAAACTTTGCAGCAACTTCCACCGTAGTGGTGTCAGACACCTAGACTAGAGCTTGCCACCCTTTCTACTGAAGCTGGCCATGCAATTTGGCTATGAATCCACAGAAAGTCCTCTTCTTTCCATGTGTCCAAATGCATGCCCAGGGTCTTTGTTGTGCCGTGCTGGCTGCATGCATTCATGCCGCCACACAGCTGGATATGCCTCTCTAAGAGGGCCACATGCAGATCTCTCTCTCTCCTTGTGCTTCAGTTCACAGAGAAATCCTTGGCTTTCATGTGCACGTCACCATCACTGTGTCAGCCCACGGTGCCACATCCAAGGTAGCTCAAAAGAGCCAGTAGGCTTTTAGGCTGTGAGCAACCAGAATAACTCATGTAGCCTGAAGCATACTTCCCACCTTTTCGCTGGGACAGCTGTCCTAGGAGGACGTGTCTCTTCAGCCACTCCTTCTCCAGTGTACCTGGAGCCATGGCTTCCCTTGTAGTTCAGCATGTGGTGAGTCTCCTGCTGAGATTTTTAAAAATGCAGCGCGGTGTGCTCCAGAGAAAGCTTGCTTTTTGCCTAAGGCCATGAAAATGTTGCCATTAACTTCTGTCCGTGTTCCGAATATTTATAAAAGATTAGATTTAAGATGTGATAACAGCTTGTGAGAAGTACTGGAATTGCTCACACTGGTCAAAAATCACTCCTCACCATAGATGTTGTGCTGATTCTCCAATTTTCCACACCCAGTGAGCATTCCCGGCTAGGTCATCAGTGTCACTGATGCAAAGCAAATTTTTTTTTTTCTCCTTAGAGCAACTGAGATATTTACCACAAGATGTATTTTTCTCTTCTGACAATTTCTGTGTATTCCTATGTGAAATACTTGTGCATACCCATCAGGTCCTGCATTAGGCCACTGAAACGTACGGGTTCATCTCTTTGCTGCCCTGAGTCACACAATATCCCCGAATCCTAGGAGAAGTCAAACCCACCTGACAGCGGCCAAGAGCTCCAAACCAAGCATCATTCCCTTCTGCGCCCAGCAAGAAGCTTCGCCCCATGGTGAAACCTGAGGGTGGCCCCTGCCGCCCACCCACCGCTCCCCACGTCACCCCTGACGCGAAACCCTCTCGCCTCTCCCTCCCGGCTGCCTTCCTCCGGGGTCTGGGAAAACACCCGAAAACCCCATCCGAC
>NW_010402342.1:16973-24871 GCF_000710305.1 Buceros rhinoceros silvestris
TTTTGGTTTGGGGTTTTTTTTTGTTAGTTGGTTTGGTTTTTTGGTTTTTTTTTAACCGGGTCTTAATTTTGCCTTCCCTCGAGCCGAAGCTTCAGCCCGATCATGAGGCGGTTCGGGAGGACGGCGCTTCCTTCTCGCTGAGGTCGCTGCCTGAGCGGGTGATGCCTTCTGCAGCGGGTGATGCCTTCTGCTGCTGGCAGTCTGGCACCAGGAAGGGTTTGCGGGGAGCTGGGGAGAAGGTAGGGAACGGAACAAGCTGCATAAATCCTCCTTCTGCTTGCATTTGTAGTAAGAAAATAAAATTTAAAAATTTAAAAAGGCAGATCACTGTTCTTGCATTAGTGGGGGAAAAACGTTTGGAAAATCTCTTCATAAATGCAGCGGCATAAAATTCACATTAACATCTCATTAAGCCTAAATGCACTTAGGGACTGATCCAAAGGCCATCAAAACTCAATGGGAGACTTTCCATTGCCTTCAAATGGGATTTGGATCATGCTGTTAGTGATTGGCAAAAGCTCATATTAACAAAATAGAAAAAAATCCTGCCATTACCTAAGAGGCTATAAAAGCATTTCCATTCCTTATTCTGGGAAATCCCTTTTACGGCTGATCAAATGTAATCACCACAGCCACCTCTGTGGTGAAAGCTTCCTGTTAGGCTAACTACTAGGTGGCTGAGGTATGAGTGCAAACAACACCCCCATTTTACAAAAATTGGAATGGAAACCTCATTTTTGATCGCAGTGAATTACCCGTAATAGTAGAGGTAAACCTGGAGCGATAAAAATTAATTTGAATTCTGTGTAAATACTATTTAAAATGGGGGGCAGATGAAAGCAACTGAAATCTATCTCAGGAAAAGCATATGCCTGCTATGATAATATTTTATACAAGTCTGGCATCCTAACATGAACTAAAGTAACTAAAACAAACTAAATTAACTAGAGTAGACTTTATATGGTCAAAAGCAAACTACTTTGTTGTACAAAGCACCTTTTAGAGATCTCAGTACAGGTTATCATCAGTAACAGCTCTGTTTTCATGTATGGAGATGAAAAGTAGTACACTAAAAAACATTCACTGCCTTGGGCATCTTTAAATTACTTGATCTTAATTTACTTTTTTAAAATGCTGTTACTAGCAGAGACAGTCTGGAGCAGAGGCTCCAGCTCTGAGTATGTTCTTGTTCAGTTGGCTTCAGCTGGGACTGTGTTATTCGGCTGACGGCAGAGATGGGTCTAGAACTTCCTGTGTATGTTTGAAAAACAAATAAAATGAAATGACAAGCCCCTTGTTTTTTGAAATTTGAAACAGACATGTCAAGGTGGATGGGTAGAATGCTACTGAAGATTTGAAAAACTCTCCTAGTTTTCCTTTTGCTGCGAGGTATTAAATCTCCTTTTTCTCTTTATTATTTCAATTATTCCCTTCTCTTATTTCACTGTGTTCAACATCTCCTTTCTGGTGCTCAGTGCAAACAGTGTAGTGAGAGACTCCATCTTCAGGTATCTCCATGTCTCTGGCCTTCTTATTCCTTATTCTGTTAGGAGTGCCAGAAAATCCTGGAATTTTTGAGTGCCAGAAAATCCTGCATCTAAGATGGGGCAGTGACGTTCCTGTAGGGGTTCCAGCTCTTGAAATAATGCCAGCAATGAAATTTCACCAAAGGAGGAAGGAAGGTGTAGATAATGCCCAAAATTTTTAAAATGCATCTCGTTACTACATGCAACTACAGTTGTGTCAGACCCTAACTGTCCCATGTATAAAAGGTAACCGGTTAATGAGAAAGGAATTTCTTTAGAGTCGTGTAGCTGATTCTTTTCCTGGAAGCACTGATTTAATTTCTACTTTTATCCTCTTGTCTTCCTCTAACCTCCATTTCCCTTTTCCTGTCTTCAGCGTTCGAGATGTACATAGCCTTGTTGTCTTGCCCCGCTCCTTCTTTGGCAACTTACCATCATAAAGAATGAAAGGGTCTTGTAACAAGAAAAAAAAATATATTGAAATGCATATTAAAATACTTTTCAGTATGCATGTTAAAATACTATTCACGGATTTGCAGCATCAGTTCATCCCAACAGAATCTGGCATTTGGTGAGTACTTTGGAGAAACTGTCAGGAACTGCTAATCTTATACAATGTCCCCACACATTCAAGTAGAAAAGTGCTGCAGGGAAAAAAGATCAAACTGGTGCCTGGCACTGGGATCGTATTTTCACCTGTCTTTCTGTTTTTGATTGCACATCACCGCAGCTCTTACACTTAATCTCTTTCCACTTCTTCTGAGTCAAAGACCATCGATTAAAGCAAGAAGTGTTTTGCAAATGTTCCTTCCTTCCTTCTCCTTCCTTCCACCTTCCACTCCTAACAGTCATTAAAGACAATGAAGAAATCATCAGAAACAGTGTTTTGTTGTTTATGGATAAACCATCAGTTTTGGTGTTATAGCCCTGGAAACGTGTCAGCTCTGGAAAACCAAGTGCTAAGTATTCCTTTGCACCGCAGCCTCCACTCTGCTTCCTTGCTGCAGCTACTGAGGAGTGTGACCTCCCAGCTGCTACACCAGCACCAAACCCCTGCTGAGATCACCACCCCGGGTCCTCAGCCCTGCGAGACGCTGGCTGAAAGGAAACGGAGCCAAGGTGCTGCCTCCACAGAGGGTAAGCAGAGATGCTGCTGCATTTATTCACTGTCACCGAAGGAGTCCTGAAGTTTAAGTGGGGATTTCTGTGAAGAACTTGTGGATTTCGGGGCTCAGTGCTCATGTGGATGCTGAAGTCCTTTTGTGGATCAGGGCATTGGTTAGCAGCCAGCTAAACTTTATACTGTATTTTTAAACCAGTTCTTGCATGGCTTTATTTTCCATTGATCTGTAAGAAGTTTTCTTTTATTTTTAAAACTGCAGAGTGAATTCTTTAGACAAACCATGCTTTCGTCTAGTTTTTTAGTTCCCCTGACAGAGAACATAAGAAGAAACAAAACCCCAAAAAACCCAGCTGAATGAAAATCCAACAACACCTAAACTGATCCTGTTAAGAGAAAAGAATGATTTTGTTGCTAGTTAGATAAGTCAGAAAAATGATCATTTCATTCGTTTAAACACCAAATTGAGTTAATCACAAATAAAAGAACCCTAGCATTTTAAATGCTGCTATTGCTCTCTGCTGCGGTTACCTGAGCCTATGCTTCACAACGATAGTAATAGAAAATGAGACACTAATTTCTTAGCCAGGACGACAATTCCAGCCTCTCAGGTTGTGACCGTTGTCTCTCAGGGCACAGTGAGTACGGAAATGCAGCACTGATAACACCTGCCGTTGTCTTTATTTAATGTGAAGCAGTATTAGCAACTCACCCAAGTCTCTTGCAGTTTTCTTCAGTTTCTGGTTGTGCCGGCAAACATATGGGATATTCACATAACATACAGTGCCTCAATTTCACCCCTTGAGAAGATAATCTATGCCTTCCAAAATTAAGTAGTATCTATTGCTTCCTTATATCAACGTTTTACACTTCTGTAGAGCCTTTGGATGTCAGATTATTGATACTGAAGTAAATCCTCAAATACTTCTCAGGGAGAGATAAGTACCATTATTATCCCCAGCAGCACAGAAAGGAGAGGTGATCTTTCTAAGTCCATTCATTGAGACAATTTAGCTTGAGAGGCCTGATAACACAGTTATAAACACCCAAGTGCAGCCTGGCGCTTTCATCTTTTAAAAAAAGCAATTTCAAAAAGTGATGACAATGACTTAACAAAGAATTTTTTTCCACTTGGTTCATAGTTTTTGAGCATGAAGAATACTCATGCTTATTTGAGTTGCAGAGCTAGAAATTTCCTCTGTTTTAAATTTCAGTTGATAATCTAGAAGTCTGACAAACTGAATCTGAGATTTGTAGAGATGTCTGGAAGTATTGTGAAACGTTAGAGTTAGCCATCAGGGTTTTTGTAAAGACTTTGAGCCATTTTCTCAGAAACAGTGAATGAAATCATGTAGTGATCAATGAATTAAACCTAATCAGATTTAATGCTCGAGAAATTTTTAGTCTCAGATGAAGGAGATAAAAGGATGTAGGGTGAGTGGGTGAAAAGTGCTGTGGGTTGTTGTAAGAAATCTTCAGCGCCTTTCTAAAAATCCCACTGCTTTAACAGTGGGGCAAATAACTGAATCACATATGATTCAACAGCACTTAAACCCACTCAAATCATAATTAATAGTTTTGTTCAGTCTTGGCTAAATAGATGAATATCATTTTCTGTATTAACATTTAATATTGATTTATAATTAGGCATATGAAACATGAAATCCTATGAGCTAATTAATATATATATATTATTAATTAGAAGAATAATGCAAATTACTTATGGAAGCTTACATGCAGCTCCAAATGCTGCTGTCATCAGTCAGACTGATTATCTGTAGATATAGTTGTTTGGCGATAGTTTACTTGGGAAATGGTTTTCCTGGGTTTTCAAGTGTGCCTGTGAATGTGAATGAATGCGTTGGACACCTGACTTTATTCTGTGGGATTTTTAGAGGAAGAACTACAGTCCCTGACATTTCTTTTTCTTGGCAGATTTTAATGCTTTTTGAAACTGTGACATGTTTTCAAATACAGAGATTCAAAGGAAGGCATGGAAGAACCTTTAATGTTTTGTATTAGTTTGTTATATGATGAGATTGTTATTTTGACTTGTGTGAGGACCAGTAGCACTATTCCATGACCATCCTTCAAGTAATGTAGAGTTGCTCTAGATACAGGCAAAATATTTGGACAGCAATGTGATTAATCACCCTTCTCTGCACCGTACTTGCAAGAGAGTCCCAAGAAGCCCACTTCACTTCTCTCAATGCCACACAGAAAGGCATCAGGGTGCCAAGTGGCTGGTATCACTGGGAGGAGGGATAGATGAGGATGCATCTCCCAAAATGAGTGGTCATATCCTCCACCCCTCCCACTACCCATCAGAGGCGGATGAAAGGTGCCTTTCATCCGTTTTCTTCCTCTTTCCTGGAACGGGGGCAGGAGCCTTTTCTCCTACCTTCATATCTGCCCTAGTGAAAGTACACGCAGCCCAGGCTGCTCCAAAGCCTTGAGGCAGGTCGGATGCACTCAGTGCACATACAACTCCACTTGCTCAAGTGAAGGTGTAGCTTCTCCTGTGATTATAGCTTTCTTCTGAGTGGAAATGCTGGTAATTCTCCAACAGCTTTTGTCAATAATCAAGTGAGACATCCTTGTTGAGAAAATATGTGATTTAAAAAACTTAGCTAGCTGCACGGTCTGTCTGTGCTCACGCTTAGGAAGGCCTTAAATGAGCTGGCTAGAAGCATGCGGGCCAAGCGCAGGTTGGGTGAGGAGGGAAAAGGGCTTGCTGTATCTTGATGGTTTCCTCATCTGGAAACTAAATATCGTAAAATTGATATTTCTAATAGCAATTAATGGTAATAAGTAGTGGTTTATGCAGATCTAGGATGTAACCAAGGAAAGAAACATCCTGATGCAAATGTAGCTGGGCAGTTCATTGCCAGCGGAAGTATGTGCATATGTACTTTTAGGTTCTAACCTTCTCTGTGCCGAAGCATGTCCTTGCTCTGTCATACAACTGATTTCCTTCAAATGCGATTATTCCAGTCAGCATTAGTTGTCACTGTTGCCATGCTGCCACCATTTGGTGCCATTGTGGGAGGAGTGTGTGTTGGTCGCAGTTGTTCTGTGGACAGGAAAGCTGAAACCCAGGACAAATTGTTAACAGAAACACTTTTCTATTTGAAAATAGAAAAGAAAATAGAAAAGAAATAGAAAAGAAAAACTTTTTCTATTGATTTCCTTCTGGATTTTTTATTGTTTTATTGTTCGGTTCTGTGGTATGGTAAAGGAGGAAGGCAGCCAGCATTGCTGTTAATAAATTATCTTCATTATTTATTAAACTATCCTGGAAGATAGGTTAATTTAATAAGTGGACATATGAGAAACTAAGTGAGCACCATTTTCATTAGAAAGAAACTGATGCTATTTGTGACAAGTTCCTGAACTAAACTATTTTCACTGCAGATGGGAATGTTTTCTTAACCCACATCTTTAATGGGGACATGAGCTGGTAGTTCTGCTCTGAGAAAGTGATTAAGATGTTAATATGCCTGGGCTAGAATATTAAGGAATATTAATCCATGAATTTATGGTCTTAATTGGATTGAGCACTGGCAAATAGATGAGCAAAGCAACAGAACACACCAAATTCAGGATCGCTAAGAAGCGCTGTAAAATAATTTAAAATTACTTTCTACAAGATTTATGCCTTCTTCTGCTGATAACAAGATTTCATATCCTTTGTAGTTTACTTTTCTCTCTGTTTCAACAGAAAAAGAACCTCAACTTTGAAGCTCTCGCAGAGGAGAACATAACCAGTTCTGCCTAATCTTTGTTGCAATATTCTCAAGGAGCATCAGTCATCGTTAACAGAAACTAAGTGATCTACAATGATGTCAATACTGCGAATTAAAGTGCACTTTATGTATTCTGGATTTTATGAATTTGCCTTTAATATGTGATTCTGGTCTTAGTAAATTAACAGTAGGAAAAAATTATGCAAAAATAATCCCATGAAAGTTAATCAAGGCTGTAAAGAGGATGGCAATATTTTCCTAACCGACAGCATAGCACAGTACGCAACACATACGTAAAGAATAAATGTTGCTCTCCTTGAAAGAAATATTCTGTGAATTATCTAGCACTGTGTTTACTGCAATGACTTTGAAAATCTTTTAAGACTTCCTGCTTGGGGGTGTGTGTGAGGAGTACGAATTCACATGTGCATGATTATGGTACTCGAAGAAAATTGTTAAAAGCGCACTGAGTTAGGAATAAATCTGCTAGAAATGATTGTCACTTTCCCCGAAGGACCTAAGTGTCATGCATAGCTCTCCCTAATCTGAAAGGAAAGGCTGCTTGTACATGGAGTTTACAATTTGGTCTCTGGACCAAATTCAGCCTAACATAACTGGGTTCAGTTCCATCAGCTTCTGAAAAGCTGCATTCATTCACTCTGTCAGACATGGATTTGGATCTGGAGTTTTGACAGTCACCAAGAAATTATTAAAACTGCTCTTTCATCATTTCCTGTGATCATGCTTACATGAATGAAAACACTGACAATGTGTGAATAGGTCCTCAAAGTTGAATATCACTAGCAAGAAATTTCTGTGATTGGTTATGAGCTTATTCATCTTTATAATCACTTATTAATGTGGAAATTCATTTTCAAGACCAAAAGAGTCTAGATTTGAGAGCCATATAAATTGCAGGAAATATAAATATTTAAACACATTTTTTCTAACATGTTACATGACCTTTTGAGTTGACATCACACCAACTAGCTTGAATTTCCTCACAGAAATACTGGAATTTGCAAGCCAACACGCTGGCTCTGAAAGCATTGATCTATTTTTTTTCCCACCATATCTGGTGTTCGATGTGCTGTTCCACCCATTTTGTAGATGTATTTTATTTTTCTAACAGAAATGAACAAAAGAGCAAGTCTTAAATATTTTTTTATAATGCATAATTCTAATGGTACGACTGAAGCTAATGACAGATTTTCCCTTTATAACTGTAGAAAACTTCACATATTCACCTGCAGAACATGAAACAGAGGTTGGTTCAGGAACTGAAGCCAATTTCTGTTTAAATTCAGAAATTCTTCTTAAATAAAAACCAAACCCTTATGAGAAGGAGTTGTATGTGAGAGGAAAGTGATAATAATCACCAGATTGCAATTGCTTCTCCTTAGAGACTTTTCTTTTAATATTGTTGGTAGCTGCTGTTTGGAAAAAGTAGACATTTAAGTTTTCCCTTACATGTAAATAATAGTAATAAGCATTAATATTAATATA
>NW_010402343.1:0-430 GCF_000710305.1 Buceros rhinoceros silvestris
GCCTCGTGTGCTCTGGAGGAAGGGGCGGCTGCCACACCGGCCACCCCGGGAAAGGGCCCGTTCCGTGCCGTAACCGGCGTTCGGGCAGGGTTCTTCTTCAGGGAATCTGACAGCCGAGCACGGAGCACGCGCAGCCCCGCGGCTGGCCCTGCCCGCCGCGCTGTCCTGCTGCCGCGCAGGTGACACAGCTCACACCGCTGTGCCCCCTCCTTCCTTGCGGGCGCTGGCTACACCTCCAGCGGTCACACCGCAGGCCCTCCACTTGTACCTGCCGTACAACACCCATCGGACACGGGGCACGGCTTCACTCCACCGCAGGCTCACAAAGCAACTCTGACAGACAATCCCGTACCAAAGGGCTGCGCTGATGTAGAGAGGGATAAAAAAGTAACCTATTGTCGATAGCCAGTCTCGACTGCGTCACTTATCA
>NW_010402343.1:565-2264 GCF_000710305.1 Buceros rhinoceros silvestris
CTCGACTGCGTCACTTATCAGCACGCCTCCTCGTGTGGGAGCAAGCTCTGGGGTGAAGCTGCCTCTGCTCTCTGTAGATGAAGAGCCGCCAGCTGACGGGTCTCAGCTATACGATCCGTTTTTCATCTCAGCATGCAGCGAGGTGCACATCATGAACCCAAGCCTTGTGCCGTTTCTTCTGCTCGCTAAGATTGCTGCTTACGCCTCCCCCGAGAAAATCCCATCTTGACACTCAGCTCGTGTCTCACCTGCAAAACGAAGGTGCACCTAGAAAACGAATGTTCATCGAAAATAAACTCGTTTTCTTTAAGAGATGACTGAACCGGGAATATAAAGCCCCCTCCCACAGCATCCTGCTGTATTTGGGGTGCTCTCAGCCTGCCTGGAGCCTCCCACCACAGAGATAAAAGTATTCTAGCAGGCTTCTGCTTCCACCGAGCCATCTGGCCTGGCTCTGGAAGCCATGCCCAGCTCTTTGTCGCTGCCTGCCACGGCTCTGAGGGACATCACGGCCGAAGGGGAAGCGGTGGGCTGCATTTGTTACGCCGAGCCCAACAAACACCTCATGTTTGTGTCTGTCGCTGCTCCACTGGCAAAGCTGGGGGCTGCTGACTTCGCGCTGGTCCTAAGCAGCTTCTGACACATCACATTGTAGCTCCACCAACGTACAGATCTATAGAGTTTGCCTGTTCCCCATGTTTTTCTCACCTCTTCCAAGTGCTTTTTCCCGTGTTTTAACCATCACCGTTCCATTTCCTCATTTTAATACTAAATATTAGCAGATCTCGACGGGGACAATTAATGTCATCCCTTCTAGATCCAACAGAGGAAGCACACATCTCACTTTCACAACAAAAGCCTTACAGTTACTTTTCATCCTTTTACAAGACACTAAGGTGCTTGTTTCTGACAAGCTCTACTTGACTACTCGCTCTCTGTTTTATTTTGAATTCCAGTCCTCCCAGCTGGACCCGTAGTTCAGCTGGACCTCACCGGGTTGGTGATGTAACACTGCAAGAGCTGGAAGGGCAGTGGAAGGACCATACAATGGTGGCGGTAACAGGGAGCGGAGATCCCTCATGTAACGGAGCGTGTGTAGCTTGGGACACGATGGGAGGTGACCCACGGCGATCCCAACACCAGCTTTATTCTCTTAGTTACCTCTGGCTCGGCAGTGGCCCCAGTACACAGGTCCTGGGCAGCGCCTCTGGCATCCTGAAGCACTCTACCACACCGTGGCATGGAGCTTCTCGCTTTGTCTGGCTCCAGGGTAGAGGACAGCACCCACGGGGTGCTTCTGTCTGGGGTCAACAGTTTGAAGCCCTGTACAACTGTTTTAGTAGCATCAGCTATTTCACAGCTACTATTTCTGGCTGGTCCTCAACTTGTCTCACCTTCAGAGACAGCCCGTTCTGCTGCAGTTGTCTTAAACCACCTCCCGTGTTAAGACCCACCTCCTCTTTCCATTCTTGCACCGGATTTATGTGTAGGTATTCTTTAGGTATTCTCGGTGCTTTTTTCCTGCTCTCATGCCCTTCACGCACAGGCTTCTTCATGGTGTATTAAGCCTTAAATCTCTCACCGTAGGGCTCAGCAAGCCTCACTGGGCAGGCACTGCGCGTTCCGGCCCACAGCAGGAGCCGGCACCCTCATCGACGGGCCCCTTCCAGGAGCGGTGCAGGGGCATCTACCACAGCGC
>NW_010402344.1:0-4293 GCF_000710305.1 Buceros rhinoceros silvestris
CTGCGACCCGCGGAAGGGTTCGCCTGGTGGCCGCGGCAGCTGGAAGGCCTTGGGAGGAGCTGAAATTGAGGAGATAAAGCTGTTTGGGACAGATTAACTTGGAGGGAGACGAACCAGGAGTGGCTTCTGTGTGGGCGTTAGTGACCTGGGCAAGTTGGAGTTACAGGGAGCTGAACTTGAAATCATTTACGGTGTAAGCGAGGGAGGTTCTGGCGATTAAAGGCGGTGCGGTTTAACCCCGCAGACACCTCAACACCGTGCAGCTGCTCGCTCCCCTCTCTCGGATGGGATGGGGGAGAGAACCGGAAAAAACCCGTAAAATTCGTGAGTTGAGATAGGACAGAAAAGGAAGGGAAAATAATAATAAAAGATTTAGAATATACAAAGCTAGTGATACATAATGCCGTTGCTCCCCTCCTGCTGACCTATGCTCAGCCACTGGTCCTGAGCAGCGTCCCCCGGGCAGCTTCCCCCCCCAGTTTATACACCGAGTGTGATGTCCTGTGGTATAATATCCCTTTGGCCACTTTGGCTGCGTCGCCCCCCAGCTTCCTGTGCCCTCCGGCCCCCTCGGGCTGGTCGAGCAGCATGGAAAGCTGAAGAGTCCTCGACATCAGTGTGTAACCGGCGTTATTCTCACGTTAAATCCAGAACACAGCACTGCACCAACTACTATGAAGAAAATTAACTCTATCCAAACCAAAACCAGGACAGTAGGAAAATATTTAAACTCAATTCTCCCCTTCTGTTAAAAAAATACAAAAGAAAGTGAGGAGCTAGCTGCACATCACAAAAGGAAAAGTTAGGCTGTCGATAGCATCTCAAATGGGTACACAGTTTTGGAGCTCAGTGGACGGTCTTTGAAAGTGGAGCTCTCTGCAATCTTGACAGTATAAAATGGAAAGAAGGCATTACCTGCATGAAAAGAATCTGTGTGGGGCAGAGTTGCTTCATGAAAGGACATAATCCCTGTCCAGATGTCTAGCAGGTAACTTACCAGGAATACTGTCATTTTAGCAAACAAAAACTTTTTAAGTAGAGAGGGGGAAACCAAATGTTATTGTTGGCATTAGTGACTTAAATTTCTGACTCTGGTACAAGACAGATTTTGTCCCCAAGCAGGTACTGAAATAACAGAAGAGGATAGTGGTTTAGTGCTTTAGTTCCAGTGTGTTTCAAAAACATTTAAAAAATGTCTTACAGAAGATAACTTTAGCACAGTTACTTGTTTTTTAGCGTGTTTATTCAGTCTAAATTAAATGAAAGATAAAAAGCAGAAGGTAGCTCTTAGATGTCAGAGCAGCGAAATCGTAGTTGGGATTAACACGGACAGAAAGACGTTCATTGATCTTACTCGTTTGGTGAAGTGATGGTAGGATGTCACGGTTCTGAGAGCAGGGTGTTGTGATCTGAAAGCCCCTTTGAGTCCAGCATTTCTAAATAATACAATTTCAGTTGTGAGTTTCTGTTCGTGTGTCTGTGATTAAAAACTTTCGAGCTTCTGCAAACAGATAAAAACAGGAGGGAAGAGAGTAAAGTTAATAAATGGACTCTCTTTAACTGGATTTTTTCAAAACAACCAACCAAACCATAGAAAACCCCACAGAAGTTCACATATATACTTTCAGGAACTAGATAATGCTGTGGATTTTTTTGGTTTTGTTTCATTCCTATAAAGGCATTTTTTCCCTGCATTTTTAAGGAATTGTTTTTTCTCCTTCTACTTTGTGAAAGACTCTCTCCACCCACACTAGGATAGCCGATTGCTTTGTGCTTTTTATTCTCCAGTGTGTATAAATTAACTGAAAGTAGTATTACCATCATACTAAGGAAAAGTGTGGCTGATGTAGCATAACTGGATTACAAGTCGTTTAGGTATTGATCGCTGATGCGGATCCTCAGACAAAATGCAGCGGCAGATAAAATAGTTTCTCCTATGTGCCACCTCAGAGTGCACTCCTAACCCACCACTGCGTGATGTGTGTCTGGAGGAGAAGGTATGGACACTTCATAAACAGACGTGTGATGCTCAGAATAACCCGTTGTGTGCAGAGTAAAGACATACCTAAGGATGTCATGTCAGCTTATGAGCTCTGCACAAACCAATACATAAATACTAGTTACTTGTGAGACCTGTCTGGGATGGGTGGCTGTAAACAGGAAGTGGCAGTTCTGCACTGCATCCAGTGGTGACACCAGTGCTAGCAGGATGATGTTGACTGGCTTAGTAAAGCACTTGTTGCCAAGCTGGGTTTTTTGGAGGGTGGAGGGAGGTTTGCTGTTGTTTGGTTTTGAGGTTTCTTGGGGTTTTTTAAATCTTACAAGGCTTGTGAAAGATCCTGTTGGAAGTTGTATCACCTGAAATACTCTCTTGATTTTCTCTGCTGCAGGTCCTATCTGGTTGTGGTGTCTATGATGGCACAGAAATCCACGAGGCCTCAGCGTAAGTAACTTTATGAAATTATAGGCTCAAAAAAAGCCTCCTTTACATTACGGCAGTCTGTTGAATTACATTTTGCTCTCTCTGGTTATGAAAATTGCCTTGAAAGATGTAAAGCTTCACAGTTTTCTCATAGCATAATTGAGAGCTCAGGCCACCTTCTTGCAATACTCAGTGACTGTCCAAAGATATCAGTGCACACGTCAATGTCAGTGTCCAAAGGCACAATGCACGCGATGACGGAGCAGCGAGTTTGAGAAAGACTGTCTTTCATTCAGAAACAGAAATTCAGAGTTCAGAATCAATCTCAAGAGAGTTAAGTAAAGACTTCATTTTGTAATCGCTTTCAATATCTGTTCCTGGGACTAAATCTAACACTAGAATTGTTAATATTCAAGCTGAATTATTAATCTTAGTGTTCATTGCTAAGAGATGTTTCACCTAGACCTAGATTAAATATACGTGTAGGTATGTTAATCGTGGGACTCTTCCGTAACACCTGGGGACTTGTAATGAGAAAAGGAAGAAAGGAAGTTTTTATTGTTCTTGGTTGCCTGCATAAGAGCACTGCACGTAAAAGAAACTTGTCTCTAGCTTACCTGACCCTGCCTTCAAACTGACTTTCTCTTTTGCTTTGCACTTTGGTGTTAAGTACAGGTGTTTTGCTGCTACATGCTCAGTATTCTTGGGTAGGACGTGTTTTTCCTCTTCTTGCAAAATCAGGTGGTAGAATATTTGCAACAAGACTTAGGGGCCAGATAAAGCCTCTCTTACGAGATTCCCTGCATGTTTTGTCTCTGATTTTGTAGCATACTGGTACACCTTAGTCGTGGGGGAGCTGAGGTTCAGATGTACGCTCCAGATATTCCTCAGATGCATGTCATTGACCACAGCAAAGGACAACCTGCTGATGCTGAGTCAAGGTAAAGTCTGTGTTTAATGTGTTTTCCCGGACTGCTGAGCCTCCATCTATCTCTTCAGCATTCTTCAGACACAGTAACCTGTAACTGCACTTACGTAGCACTTTACGGACTGGCTTTAGTAGCTTTGTGCTAGCTGGTATTTTGGTTGGAGAGAAAGTATTAAATGAGTTTAATGGACTTGATTATATACAGTTTCTTAACACCTTTGATTTCCGGTAGTAATATTTCATAAGCATCAGTAGCTTCAGTTAATTGAGTACCGTTGTTCTTGCTTCCTCCCTTCCTCTTCCTCTGCCAAAATTTTCTTTATGCTCTTCTGTGCAGAATGCTTAATTCATTCTTTTATTTCTGGTTTTTCAAGGAACGTTTTAGTGGAATCTGCAAGGATTGCTCGTGGTAAAATTGCAAGCCTGGCTAAGCTTACTACAGCAGACCATGACGCTGTGATATTCCCTGGGGGATTCGGAGCTGCTAAAAACTTGTGAGTGCCAATTAAGCGTCAGGCTCCTTAACTAAATATTCATGATCAAATATTTATAATCAACTATGATTCACACAATAAAAGCAGGAAGCAATAAATGGCCTTATTTATTACATATATAACCATTACTTAATAAGAAAAACTCCTTTCAAAGTGTTGGGGTTAAGCTGCGCTGTTCATGATGATTTCCAGTTGTAATTCTTAGTGACATTGTCACGATTTAAATTTTCTGAACGATGTTGGTGAGAATTCTGGAGTTTAGGTAATGCACAAGAAGTTCTTTTACCACCACCCTTGTGGTGATTCTTTTTGGGCCTGAGGGAAGCAAAGGTAAAAACTTCAGTAATTTCAGGTGTTCCTAGTGTTATTTTTTTGTTTCTTCTTGTCTGCCTGCCAAAAAGCCCTCTCTAGCATTAGCAACAGTAAAACAACAGCTAGCTCGAAAAAAA
>NW_010402344.1:4442-7128 GCF_000710305.1 Buceros rhinoceros silvestris
TATCTTGTTATTGACCTGCCTTCTTTTGGCTTTGAGAAACGTGGATGTTATTTCCCTTTTCTTATGTGTTTTTCTTCTTTGAAAATGTTATTGTTCCACTTCTTAGTAATCCTAGAAAGCTGTCTTGCTAATTCTTATTTCTAGATATTTGTATCAAATAAGGAACTTTCTAACATACCAAAGCCTTAGGAGTGAGTCATTTTGGCAGAAGCACTGATGGTCAACTGCAGGCTTTTTCAACCCCCTTTTAGAAGCTATTAAATTTGTGATGACCCTTGAGAGCCAGTCTCAAGGCAGGTAGGCTCTCTGTTTGTGTGAGGTATGTCTGAAGTTTCTTGTTGTGGCAGATCTACCTTTGCTGTTGATGGGAAAGATTGCAAGGTGAACAGAGAAGTTGAACGAGTATTGAAAGACTTCCACAAAGCAGGCAAACCTATTGGGTACGTATGTTAGTTGCAGGGGCATTTATTTGATAGTGTGAGCATGGACACAACGTACGTTTTGTTGAAATGTTATTCTCGGAAATAGAAGAAGCATCTTCTGTTTTGTATCAGTTGTGGCTTATTTTTTTTAAACATGTTTTTTAGGATGCATGTGTGCACGTAGGTGTTTGTCAAAGACGAAGATAAGAAAATGCTGGGTGAAAGTTGCCTGGTGATGTCTTTCAGATTTGTAGACTGTGTCCATTTGGATCTGCCCAGTTATGACGAGGTTTTGAAAGAGTGCCGTTATCGAATTGCTCTGACAATTCCTTTTGTTGCAGTCTGTGCTGCATTTCACCAGTGCTGGCAGCAAAAGTTCTCTCTGGTGCTGAAGTAACTGTGGGCCATGAAGAGGAGGAAGGTGGCAAGTGGCCGTATGCTGGGACTGCAGGAGCCATTAAAGAACTGGGAGGAAAGCACTGTGTGAAAGAAGTGACTATATCCTTTCCTGTTAATTTCCATGGTGAGAGACAGTTGAATAATGTGTCGTTACAGTAATGAATACTCGCAGTATCTATGCTTTCCCACGTCCGGTTTAGTGGGAATATGATGTAATACAGCGCGTGGCCACAAACGGGGTCTTCTGTACCCAGCTGTGGAGTTAGAAGTTGTTCTCAGCCACTGCCATTGAACTGC
The DNA here is from genome assembly GCF_000710305.1 of Buceros rhinoceros silvestris. NCBI lineage: Eukaryota > Metazoa > Chordata > Aves > Bucerotiformes > Bucerotidae > Buceros > Buceros rhinoceros. The sequence goes on from NW_010402344.1 coordinate 5,561, forward strand.
CTTGGACACCCAGTAATGCAGTGAATGATGAGTAAATCTGCACTAAAACTGGTGTGAGTTACTGTCCTGGTCAGTTCTCTTTGAGATTTTATTTTTCTTTTCCTGAAGCCTCATGCTGTAGTCAGACTGTGCTGAGACATGTTGTCACAATCAATAAATTGTGTAGGTTTTCTTGTAATTGTCAGTGTTCCCACAGATTGCTTCTGCAGCGTTTGAATTTCATGCACAAATAGCTTCTAGTACCTTGGATTATAGGTTGCAGCTGTCTTTACAGCTAGGTGGTATAATGTATTTGGAGGTGCGTTTTTATAGTTTAGTGGAGTGTTGAGGTTTTGTCAATGATGGTTTATTTTGCAGACTGTATCTGCAAGTGAGACATAGGCTGTGTTTTCCTTAACTCTCTTTTACGAAGCTCACGTGGATGCAAAAAACAAGGTGGTGACTACCCCAGCATTTATGTGTGAAACAGAATTACATAATATCTTTGATGGCATTGGAGCCATGGTAAAGAATGTGCTAAAATTAACTGGCAAGTAAGAAAAAACAATCACGCATGTTTAAATTTTGGGTGTAGTATCAAATACAATATGGACCAATGGAAACTTTTTCACCTGCTTGTCCTGTTCATGCTCCAGTGAATGCTGATACAAAGCTGGTTGATGGCTGGCTGCAGGGTTTTCCGTGCCCTTTCTGAGAGAGGGGCCTGCAGAAGGTCTAAGGGAGTACAAGCAGTCTGGCCTGAGACACACAGCATTTTCTTGAGCTTTTTCATCTGGAGAGAGCTGTGCAAACCTATTCTGAAACCAGTCCTCCCGATGCACCAGTGTCAAATCATTTCTAGGGGAGCAAGAAGAGACTGAAAGCCCTTTCAAAAGCTGAGGGCAGATGGCTTGTAGGGATGTAGCACACGGAGTGGCAGCGTATCTAGTGGACAGGGAAAGGGAGTGGAGAAGAATTGGCATGCAATTCAAGGTTTATTTGCTCGGGTCTGTATCTGTGAACCAAAAGTCACGATCAAATAGATGTCTTCTACGTCTTACTTTAGCTTTGTATTAATTAAAAGATTAATGTTTTGTTTTTCCATTTCAAAGAATCCTGTTTTTACAAAGGAGCGATTCTGAGTATCAGTCAGCAGCAGGATACGTCTTAGCTGTCGTGACAGTAGCACTTTGAAAAATTCATCCATTGGCCCATTATAGCTAAAAAGGTCGTGAAACCAAGGAGAAAATATCTGCTGACATGACGCACAATTTTTAAGGATAATATCCATGTTGATGTAGTTGCAAGACTAGTAGTGGATGGAAAAAGCAATCTCAAATTATCCTCACTTACCCTGCTTTAGGATAATAAAGCTTTCTCGAAATAAATATTACCGAATGTCTGGAATATCTCATCCTTGTCCCTTCACTTGTTTGACAGCTGCTTGTGATAACTTACGCCGATTGATACATTCTAGCAGTTTTCCTGCTTTTTAGTTCTCTTCACCCCTGAGACATTTTCCCCATGTGGAATCCAGCAGTCTCCCTCCCCTCTTCCAAGTTATTTGCCACCCTTCTATTCAGCAGAAA
>NW_010402344.1:7288-18876 GCF_000710305.1 Buceros rhinoceros silvestris
TTACCTCGTATTGAAGTTCCTTTTACAGGACAGGCACACTGAAGGGAACCCGTATTTTTAAGGGAGAATTGTGTGTTTCATCAACGAAATCTACATGACTTAGATTGGGTTGGAATATGGTAAATACTGTCTGTGGCTGAAGACTTGCTAGGGATGTGGGATTAATTTTTTTTTATTGGGGGGAGCAAAGAGAAAAAATGAAGCTCGAGTGTAAGTGGTGGGTGGGCATACTCTGTCAGTGTTCACAGAATAAGTACTTTTGCTTCTGGAGGCTCTTAGTATGTGTTTTATTTTTTTGTCACTAAAAATCACATTGGGATTTAGAAGATCTGAGTATGTACTTCGAAGGTGGCACTGCTTTGTTGGAGCATTTCATAGAGATCTCTTGTGCAGATCGCAAGCTCTAGTGTGGGTACAAGGAAATCATACACAGAAACCAAGTCATCGTGGTGGCCGGCATGGTTCATGAAGTGGATTTTGGACATATTCTGAAATATTTTTGTTTGTGCATCAAATTCTTTAGGAAATTTTCAGTATCAAGTTGACAAGAAAGAGAACTTAAAATACTGTCACTATGTAATTCAGTGGAAATAAAGCCTTTTCTCCATAAGCTTTTCTTGTATGTAGGTGGATGTTTCTAGTACCAATTTTATGTAGAGAGGTTTAGTAGAATATTATTCATATAAAATGTAGTGACATTTTAAAATGTGTTGTTTTCCTATATCTGCTGGAGTTCTAAAAGAAATTTGGTAACGTAAGAAAGTACCACAAAACAGAGATGGTGTTGAAATCCCCAGAGCAGAGGGAGAACAGCTGCTGCCTCTTGACTACCATCCTTTGCTGTGAGTGTGATCTAAATTGAGTTCGACTCTTCCCATTAGGGTCTGTGAGTCAAATCTTGCCTCACCGCAGCAGGTTGTGCATGTGTGTTCAGGGTTTCTCATATCTGCAGTTCCTAGTAAGCACAGCTGTGGGGGCATAAAGCTTTCTTAGATTCTGAATATTTGCAATACATTATCAGTATCAGTGGTGGTTCGAGGGCTAGAACCTTGAGTTGTGCTCAGGTTAACTAAGGAACTGACTCCTCCTCAGTGCCTGAAACATTTTTCAAGGTAGTTAGAAAAAGCCAACTACCCATACAGACTCGTCAGTGCTAGAAGCTGGGGCGTTTGGTAGAGATGGGACAAACAGATATGCACTGGGGAAATCAAAGAAAATTTTATCTTCAGAAACAATCACATTTTAGAGCATCTTTTACACTTCTTTTTTTCCAGCATTGAAAGATGGCATTTTTTAAGGGAGAAAGAAGAATGCCCCAGAACTGTCTTTCATTTTTTTCTCAGTAACATGCTGAATACGTGACCTTTGATACACATGGTTTAAAATATTTTTTTATTACTAGAAGTTCTTTTAACTTGAATGGAAGATGTAGAACAGTCGTCTTGGCTTTCAGCCAGTGTAAATTTGGAGGGAAGTTCCGTGGGCGTTTAGAGATTAATAGAGACGTTTGTCTGCCAGGCGGGGTTTTTCCTTTCCTTCCATAGGGCTGTTTGGAGGTTGCGAGTTCCGGTGAAGTGGATCGAAGTTTGTGATTAATACGTTTTGTTAAATGCTCTCAGAAATAAATGACAGAATGAGTGTTCTTCAAGCGTCCACAAGGAGGCATGCAGTATCTGGCTTACGGATCCTGCCGGTTTTCATCTTCAGAAAGCATTTAAGAACTTTGTCCTGCCGAGAGGGAGTGGTAATAAATGCCCCTCCTGCTTGCGCTGGTTTTCTCGGGATGTGATGGGGTTAACCTGTGGGAGGTGGGGAGGAGTAGTTATCTCTCAGTTTTGTTTCTGCCTGCCCCATTTCGCCCTCATTGATGCTTACACACGGAACCTATTTTATGGAATGTTTTTCTGTGCATGGTGGCAGTGTTCACAGATTTGACAGCAGCGGTTTTTTCTTCTTAAAGCAGAAGTGAGAGTTAGGGATTGAGACGCGCTTTCCGTTTTTTCCCTTTGTGGCTACAGTAAGAGGTGCGTTTTGGTTGAATAAAATGTCAGCAGGGGGCACTTGGTGAACAACGTTCTGTGCCGGTTTTCACTAAGGCACAATATTCCAGCTGTTGTTTTCTTTATGACATTTTTGTGTTGACATTTTGGAGGCATAGAGGGAATCAAATATAGCGTTCCACTTGTTTAACAAAAATAAATAGGAAGTCAAATTGCATTGCGATGAGTGCCTTTGTCCCACTGTCTTGTTAAGACTCTTTCCTTCAACGCAGTGACTTCCTATTTATCCCCCTGAAAGTATAGTATCAAATATACTTACATTAAGCTCTAAAGCCTCCCCATGGTACAATTTTATTGAAAACGTAGGAGAAGTAGTACAAAGTCATAAAAATGCACAGCAATGCCTTGTTGTTGTTTTGGGGTTTTGTTTTGGTTTTTTTAATAATAATGCTATTATAGCCAAGGTGACCTAAACCCAGGGTTTTTAGGGAGGGACTTCTATCAGGCCAAGAAATACTCCTGGAAGGAAACACATTGTTTTTTGAAGGGTCTGTATGTTCGCAGTCCAGCAGTATCTTACATGTATGTTTATACATATGGTGGGTTGTTGGTTTGGTTTTTTTTTTCAGAATGGGGGCTTAGGTAATCCTCCATCTGCAAATAATTGAGAGTTGCCTTCATTCCCAGGCTTGAGTCTTACGTTTGAGCTCTTTTTACTTCCTCCTTTCCGTGGCTTGCAGTGGCTGAGGGAGAGCTTGCTTGTTTTATGGGTTAGCCTTAGCCCTCAGAAGAATTAAGGAACTGCTATTTGTTTATCTTTTCCAAGGTGATTTCAGTGGTGGTCAGAATCTACGGAAAGAGGTGGAGAGGGGAAGAGAAGAGACTAAACTTGGGCAATCCCAGAAGCTGAAACAAAAGTTGCAACAAGGATTGCGTTACCCATGGCTTCATGATTTCGTGCTGAATTTTAAAAAATAATCACCATCTACGCTTATTTTCAGTATTTTTCAGTACCCTTTGTTCAGCTGCTGAGGTTTAGCTGAAATAACAGTGAAAATTCTGCATCAAATATATTACCTTCATTTCTTGCTGATCATCTAGGTGGGCCATTTCTCCCACATCGTATGAAACTGAAAGGAGCTTAGTGGAAATCACATCAACCAGTTAAACTGGCCTCACTCTAAACTTAGATAAACTACAAGATCAGCAAACCAACTCCTTTTTGTCTCTTACATGTCAAACATGAAAAAATGAACCTCTTTACAGCCATTCTTCTGCAAGAATAACGTGCAGGTAGCTTTTAAGAGTTTATTTGATGTAGTGGATTATCAGCCTGTGATACGTAGCTGTGGGCCACCAAGGTTTTACAGGTGAGAGGAGTGGAGAGTCTTCCTTAAATGTGTGAGTTGTTATTGTGCTCCTTGGTTTTCAAAGTTATTCCTCTCACTCATGATGAAACTCTGAAAAACACAAGATGTATGTGCTGCTCACGTTCTGCACATCGAGTGAACTTCAAGACGTATGCTTGCTGTCTCATCGCCCAGTCAAGAAAGGAGAAATCAAGGTCTCCTAGACGTGGAAACCTTCCCCTGCAGTCTTCTAGGAAAACGGAATGTCAGCCGTGTATTGCTGCTGGGAATGGCATTAACTACAGCTCTGGGAAAACATAATAAAGAGGAACGTTTAAACATCCCAAGTGCTGCTGCAAATCCAAGTCATAAAAAAGTAGAGTTGGAAGCAACATTTAGAAGTCATCCAGTCTGCTTCCCCCCACACCCTTCTTTTCTTCTACCTTCATCTGCTCATGTGCTTGCTGTGATTCATCCCAGTTTACACAGACAGGGAGAATCACTCCTGAGGGTGAAAGAGGCAGATGACGGAGGGAATTGGGCATTCCTCACAGGCACCAGCCAGCGCAGTGTCTGCTCTTAAAGGCACAGCTGGGCCATCCCTTTCCACAGCAGAGAGGCTCTGTTCCAGCCCTGCACGCCTGCATAAAGGTATTTAAGTCATTATTCATTTGCTTGTCCAAGAAATTTTTGCAGCTGTATAGTCACACAGCTTGCACTTGTGAGTGGACGTGCTCATGTTGTTCGTGTGCCTCAACCCCTTTGAAAAGCAGAGAGCTGCCTAAGTGGCTGTTCGGTTTTTAGAAGTCATATGGTCCTTGAGATGAGAGCAAGCAGTTCAGACTTTCGGGACTGACAGGCCCGTACCAATTCCACCGTTCGGACTTTCTGATTGCACAGAGAGCCTAGCTAACGGTAGGAACAACTGGAATACAAACAAAGGACTCTTGGAGACCAAGCAATTGCTTTCATCAGGACTTTTAAAAAAGTTTTTATTTTCAATCAACTTTTGTTATGAAAAAATACCTGGAATCTGAGACATTTGAAGGGTAGCACGCAGACCGTCACAATTCTTATATTCAAATCTTTCTGCAAAGTGGGACCCAGCTGTCAGCTAAGCTGCTCTGTACCCAGGGTGGCATAAGTACCAACTGAGCTTCACTGCAGCCCAGGCTGTGCATAGGATTTTGTCTCTCCTCCCCACCATGGTGAAGGGGCCCTTTGTTAAGAAAGTCAAAGGTAACTATCTCTTTTACCTCAATGGATACCATTTTAAGCTCTGCTTTATTCTATTCCTTTCCTTGCAAAAACAATCCTGTCTTTCCCTTGGAAAGAGGATGGAACTGTTGAAATCAAAATGACTTTATGTGCATTCTTATGAGTCACTTCCCTCTGCTTGAGGGCTCAGCCAGAAGGAGTGTGTAGAAGCCAGAAGGACACTTCTCAGTTCTGTAATAGAGCAGTTGCAGCAGCTCTGGCTTGAAACAAAACTTCCACACTTTCTTGATACTGTTTGTAGGCAGGAAGGATCCTTTCGATCTTAGTTTTACACATGAATTGAACATTTCCAGAACTAAACCCATTTAATTTGCATAGGTACCAGCTGCAATTTTTCTGACCAGGTTTTAATTCTTTTTTCCTCCGAAGGCACCGTTTTTAAAGAAGTGACATTGTCACAGTAGTAATTTGTTATTGCACAGTTCCAGCTTTTGTGTGATGATCATGTTTACCTTGCTGTGTTTCATGACTAAAAGAGAAAATACTGAATTCAGCCTTCTAAAGCTTTTGGCTTATTTCAAAATGGATTTTGTAATAACGCATGACTTCCTCCTATGTTGATGTTTTACGAACTTCCATCATCTTTCTCTGTCAGCTTCACTCTTCTGCTGAAGAAATACTACGTTTTCTTGAGGAAAAAAAGGTTGTTCCTCGTAACCCATGACACTGAAGAGTAAAAATAGAAGCTAAAGTTCCACAGGCTCATGTTTCACAAGGTTTCCATCCTTACATTTCACAAAATGTGTCTTCCTACTTCCAGTTTTCCCTCTGACACAGAGGGCAATTATCCTGTCTCCTCCTTTCGATTCTTTTGAAGGACAGTGGGTGAGATCTTAGGCAAAAGTTCTCACTAGGATCAATTGGAAAGTAACTTCATAGTTTTATGGGCCTTTTTATCCAGTCATTTAAGCAAAACCACAAAATCCTAAATGAAAAGTTCATACCAGCAGCACTAAAAGTAGGCTTGAAGAAACAAACGAGAAAGCAAACTTGCCACCTGAGTTTGGCTGCCTTTGGTTTTGTGGAACACCAAAACGTGGGCCACAAACACCGAGTGCTCGGTCTGTGTTCAGCCGTTGGTGTTTATTTCACATGGCTCTGGAACAGCTGTCGCACTAACCCTGCAGGGCGGTGGTGAGGAGAACTTCCCCAAGAGAAGGCTGGCTTTCCCAGTTACAAGTGGGAAACCCCCAGTGTGACCAGGAGGTGGAGAGAGAGAGGGAGCATAGCCAGACACGGTGCATCAGCAGGGCTTCTGGCGAAAATCTTACTGTGTCCTGAAAAATTAAAAAGGGGAAAGTTGGTATGTCACTGGGGCTTACAAGAAATGTATTTAAAGTCTGTGTGATACATTTTACATTAATGCATTAATGGAAAGTTGTTTGTAAAATCATCTATATTTTGGCTCATTTTCAGCGTTCTGCTTTTTTGTGTGTGCATGTACCATCCAGAAGAAACAGTCTCAAGGTACTGTGACAAATCATTTTTTCTCCTTCATAGAAAAGACACAGACACTCAATAATGAGTTCAGCTTCCTTTTCTGATGATGAGAACACTTGTTAGCACAACAACTAAAGGAGTATAAAATACCTTATCATTCTACCTACTCGGGGCCTGAGGTGGAAGTTGTGATTAAGAGTCCATAAATAATAAGTATTAAAAAGTAGAGGCCACTGATGATTAGGTGGTAGCAGCACTGTGTACTATTGTTCTCCTGTAGCAAAGCTGAAACACTTCCCTTGTCCCAGTAAGTTTTTGTTTGTTTTTTTTTTCCCAATGAAAATATCTTTTCATGGTAAGAAGTAGTTTATGTTGAGGAAAAGTTGTCAGGTTTTGGCTGAGTCAGACACATATACAACTGTCTCCTTTCAATACAGCCTGCTTACTTGTTGGTTTTGAGAAACTCCCACTGCTACTGCATTAAAAAGTTTGACCCTTGATAATTTCTTCTTATGGAAGGTAAGAGCTGGAGATATGTTTGCTTTTATAATGTTGCAGTGTGGTGCTGTGTCACTGAAGGCACATGGTACTGTCTTTTTATAAAGACCTTCAAGCCAGCAAGAGAAGCTATCTTAGGTCTAAAAAGGATACATCCTGTAATTTTTTGAGTCGTTTATTGTTCATGGGGTACAGAGCTGTTTTTCTGTGTGGTCATGAGATAAAACTCCGGAACATTTCTCTTCCTTAGTTTCTATTTGAGTTTATTGCTGCTTAATCTGGCTGTAACTTGATAATTGTGGCTGAACTTACTGCATTAACTGTAATATAATTACTGTTATATGATGGATTATGTCTTTCAGCCACACTGAGTAAAATATAAATTGCAGCTATTGATTTTTACATCACAAAATGTTACAGGTTTGATACCAAATTAAGGTTTTGTAGAGCTAGTAAGAATAATTTGGCTTACGAGCAGGATTTTTATAGGAGAATTTACTGACGATGGCATGTCAGAGCTGGACAGCCCTTCTGTGTTGCAGTCACTCCAGAAACATTTACAAATGTAGATGAGGTGCTGAGGGACATGGTTTAGGGACCCCGGCAGTGCAGGGTGAACGGCTGGACTCGATGATCTTAAAGGTCTCTTCCAACCAGATAACTCTGTGATTCTGTGACCCTAATGTAGTTACTTCTCTGGAATGATTAAACCTGGACATTAGCATCTGCACTATACTTCAGAATTGCCTTTGGATGAGATCCACTTTAATTTTCCCAGACAAGCTTATGCAAAATCACTAATCATGTATATTTAGAATATTTGTCACCTTAGTCCAAAGGACCCCCCAAAATCTTTTGATCTGGTAGTCCATTCATACCTCAGTGATTTACAAAGGCCGTAACTCCCAGAACTGAATGGCTTCCATGTGGCTTGTTTTTTACTGATTTTTATGATGCCCATAATGGTGAGTATCTTTATGGGCTAGTGGCTGAGGGCACTTCAGTGTTCTTCAGTCTCGATCTGTCTTGCCGTCTAGGTCTGTCTTAGTGGCAGAGATATTTTTCTCTGTTTGAGACAGCAGTATTTTGCTAGACTGAGAGAGAACAAGCACTGCGAGTCTATTGTAATAGCATATGTAACCCACCTCGTAAATTCAAATTAAAGCCCTGGCTAATCACATAGATACGTCGGAGGTTAAGAAGTATTGCCTTACCAGAAGGGGAAGGAGCCTCCTCAGTGCTTGGCGGAGCTGGAAGAAACCGCAATAATCAAAGTTATTTGTTTGAGTCTAGAACAGAAAAAGGGTACGGGTAATTGGTCTAAGGATTAGCGGGTTTTTTTCTGAGAAAGACTACATGTGTCAAACGAATTGGAAGTTCAAATATGATCACAGGATTAAGTCAAAGACACCTTACTGCTCCCAAAAGTTAGATGATGAAAACATTTTGGTTCTGCATTTTCAAAACTTGTTTTTCATTTTTAAAACTGCAAAACATTTAACTTTGAAATTTTCTGATCAAAAGCATTTCACTTTACATTTTGAAAACATTTTTCTCTTGAGGATGGTATGCTTAAAACAAAGTTATTAAAGGGCTTATATTACTTGAAAACCAAGTTTTTCTATTTTAAGCAGAATTAAATGTGTGTGGTTGGCCATAATGAAAGTTTCCACCTGATTTATTCAAGCAAGACACCTTAAAAAAACCCCAGTGATTTGTTTTGATGTGTATCCATTTATTTTAATTTGCTTTTTCAATCAGTCAGCCGGTCAAACCCATTGCCCCATCATTCTGCTGGCCATGCTTGTAGGTAGTGCAAACGTGAGCTCAGTTGTTTGGCATTGTTCAAGCATGTGTTAGGGTCTCACGTTCCTAACAAAGAATAATAATAATTCTTGCTACGTGTGTCCAGCCTTGCCACCAGATCCAGAGCTTCCAGCTGCAAGGCAAAGGGTGATTAGCAGGTAACTGCCTGACTTTCATCTGAATGGGTTACATGGCCTGGACTTTGGATCCGATTGCCAGAGATGAAGCTAATCCTGCTTCACAGACCCCAGCGCAAATGATGAAAGAAACTCTTCCGCTCCTCTGGGACAAGGTGGATCCAGGACAGTACAAATCCGTAAATAACCAAATACTTAGAAGTTGGGGAGACCTCATTATTCTATAATGTCCTCTGCAAAGGGAGGAGGAGGCGGCAGTTGGCTTGCCTTCTGGAATCCTGCTGCTTCTGTGGATATGCTGGGCTGAAGCTTAGCAAAGATGCATTTGTTTTTCCTTCTCGCTTATTATTCCAACAAAAGCAAGGAACAAAGTGAAACCGAGTGAAGATATGCTTTAAAAATTGAGGTCAACCCCGTTGATGGCCATATACGGCTTGTCAACAAGAAATGCTGCTCTCAACTCCCTCACTCTGGACTAAAAAAAGAAATAAGTCTTACCTGATACGATGAGTTTAATTTTTAATTTCTGTGTTCCGTTGGAATGATCCCTAGTCTGTCTGTAGATGCAACTATATACAGCTGTGTCCGCTAACTGGACACTGGAGAGCTTTAAGGAAAAGTTGCCGTGCTTCATCTGGTCCAAAAAAAGACTAGTTCTGCCATGGTAACGTTTGTCCTGGGACTTCAGTGATTCCTTCCCTTTGTAAAAAAAGTGCACTAAGACTTCGTCTATCTGCCAGTAGAGCACTGAACTGGAAAGCCCTCCAGGAGAGGTAATGGTGCAAGGTAAAATGACAGTGTCTCCAACAAATGCACGGCACGTTTTGTCTGGTTGACCTGCAATAAAAAAGACAATTTTCTCAGCACACAGCAGAGCTGGGGACATCAGGTTTCCTATAATTTGGCTTCCTCACATCATTATTGCCTCTCTTTCTCCCCCCTTTTCTGCCTTCATCCTCCCGCTCCCAGCCAGACAGGAGGCAGTACGTGTTATGCCAGAACTGAAGGTCATGTAGGCTTAATGGCCAGCCAGCTGCGCAGCAGGACAGATGTTGCTGTGTGTAAGTTGCCTTCACTTTGTCAGTGTGGGCGCTGCTTGAACTTGTCTCCTTAGCTGGTGATTTTCCTCCCAGCTTCTGGGGATCATCATCTTTGAGATCAGGTGCCTGATTTGATTTTAACTAATCAGTTCACAGGAGGAAAAGGGGATGCAGGGAAGTGAAGATGGGCAGACATGATGAAACAAGTTTAAGTTTTGTAGGAAGTCTGACTGAAAAAATACGAAGCGTGAGAAGGGTGTTCTATCAGCAAGAGGGAAGTTCTGGGTGTCTTTCGTCTCCCCTAACTCCCATTGCTCGCCTATCGCATTGTGGCTCCTGATTCATAAACAGTGTGCAAGAAGGCCCCGTCTCCCTTCCCTGCGGCATCTTGCAGAGGGTCTGACAAGACAGACTTTTTTTCTGCTGGTCTGGCTAACACCTGGCCTTCTGTGTGGGTGGCTTCTCACACTCTTTGGTCTGATTATTCTGCCAGTACCCCAGAAAGAAGCTCTGTCATTCCCACTTCAGGTAAATGACTTTTCCATGGTCTCAGGGAGACAGTTACTTTGTACAGGTGGCCTGGACATCCAGCAGAGATGTTACCAACCTTGCCAACCAATTCCAGCACGTACAGGAACCGGAGTGGGAGTAGCCTGCTGGAGAACGAGCGGGCAGACAGGCAGGGCAGGAGGGCAGATGCATCTCACTTACACACACTGTTCATTTAATAACTTTGATACTAATTATTTTTATAAATTCTTCTAAGGTAGCTAAAAATATACTAAAACTTGCACAAAAGGGGGAGTCTGCCACCATCATGTAGAACAATTCTTACTAGGTTGTGGTGTTATATTTTCTAGGAGAAGACAGGGTTATGGAAGAAGATTTCTATGCATAGACGACTACGTATTTTCAGCAGAGTGTGGACTTAAATTAACACTTCGACTAAACCTGCTTCATAAAATGTTTTTATAAATTAAAAGGCAGAAGAATTAGTTTGGATGAAAAACTCATGCCCAGCAGGGAGCAGAACAAAAGCAACATGAGTCTGTGATTGTGCCAAGAAGAAAAGCTAAAATTCGTTGTGAAACAACTCCATCTGTTTTCCTGGCCGAAGTTCTGTGAAGCATACGGGGTAAGTAATTAGACTAAATATACAAACAAGCGTTCTTGGTCAGTGTGGTCATTCCCCCGTTCTTGCCCTGCAGCAGCTCTCAGCATATACTGGCCTGAAAACCAAAGCAAGTCCCAGTTCCCCTTTGAAGCCACTCGCATCAGCCAGACTCAGCTGTTTCCGTGCTTTCTGTATTAATCACTGCCTGTTTTGAGGCTCGCTTGGTGTTACGTTGTGTCCATTCAGACAGACGCAGAAGCAGAAGGAAAAGCGTAATTCAGAAAGCTAATTGCAGAACCACGTAGGTGTCTTCGGTTATAACTCTCATCACCAAACATCTGCTTTCCTCAGGTTTTTCAGCTGGAACTCCTAGTCCACTTTTGCCCCACGATGTAAACTTCTAGCTGAAGCAACACGTGTCCACAGCGGTCTTTCTGGTTGTTGGTGGGAGGAGACTCCCCTTACTGCGTGGAGAGCTCAGGTGTTTTCAGACTGCGTCAGTTGCTGACCAGGTTTTGCTTCTGAAGGTGTCCTGGTTTCACCTGGGCAGAGTTAATTTTCTTTCCAGTAGCAGGCATGGCGCTGTGATTTGGATTTAGTGTGAGGATAATATTGGTAACACACCGATGTTCTAGTTGTTGCACTTGTCCTCAGTGAAGGATTTATATTTCCCATGCTTTGCTAGTGAGCAGGTACACGAGAAGCCAGGACAGCTGACCCAAACCAGCCAAAGGGATATTCCATACCACAGGATATCAGGATCAGTATATAAACGGGAAAGGGAGGGCAGTTGGCTGGCGGGGGCAGTCACTGCTTGGGCATTGATCGGCAGGTGGTGAGCAACTGCTTTGTGCATCACTTGTCTTTTCCTGGGGTTTTTTGTCTTTTTTGTTATATTTCTTTTCATTACAATTATTATTTTTATT